>NW_015636262.1:65778-67497 GCF_001515625.1 Sinocyclocheilus rhinocerous
AGGGGCGTAACATTTCCGTCACATGCTTGAGGTATTCGGCCAATCACAACGTACTGGATAGCTGGCCAATCAGAGCACACCTTGCTTTTCAGACCGATGAGTTTTCTAAAAATCTACGTGTTTCAGAAAGGCGGTGCATAGAGGAGAAACAATAATGTACAGTATGTGGAAAATAATGTGTTTTTTTAACCTTAAACCACATAAACACATTTCATTACACCAAATACACAAAATAATGTTCTTTTTAGCAACATCATATGACCCCTTTAATAACGTACTTCTGCTGGGAAAATTTTATATAAACAAATCTAAGTACTTGAAAGTGAAACCAACGTTTTGTGCATTTTGTAATGAGTTTATTTCGTACACAAAAGCCCACAAATTGATGGGAAAAAATGCAATAAATATTCTGCTCATTTTATGTTTATTTATTTATTTTTACACACACACACACATATGTGTATGCGTGTGTGTGTGTATTTCTTCATGCACCTGTTTTGTATATATATGTATATATTCTAATGTAAAAATGCACTGATATTGCCACGTTTGCTGTACATGGCTAATTGCTTAATACAAAAAAAAAAGAAAAGAAAAAAAATTCTGTCAAACTCTCCGCGGGCCCTCTAGCGCCCCCTGCGGCCCCGGTTTACACCCGCAATAAGGGTTAGATATCGCTGTCTTAATGAAGAGGAGGGACCGAGGCTTGAACAAGGACGAGTTGTTACCACTGATCTATATATTATGTTCTCTATTATAGATCAGTAACGCGCAGCAAAGTATATTTAGAATATCCACTGGTTTCTTTCTATAGCATTTTCTACATAATAAAAATATTAAAGACACAATTTTCAACAGGACAGAGTCCTTTGCCTCTTTACAATAATATATATTTCTAATAACTAAAGATACCATAAATGCAACCACAACGTGTAACTCTGTGAAAGATGCACGTGTGTTTTGTGACTCACAAAACCTGTCACATAAGCTTTATCTAACACTATTAGCCCAACACTGGAAAAAAACATTAAATAAGTAAATAAATAATTAAATAAAATCTCAAATTGGGGAAAACGATAACTTAATTGTTTGAATTATTCATTATTTCTCGTCGCTATTTCTATGATTTTGCCTTCAGTTCTTGTAAATGCAATTATTTATTATGCACATTATACATTGTATTGAAAGAAACAAAACATGCAAATTAACTCTTTCTCTGAACTCATTCATTTCTCTCCTTTACTATCTCTCTCTGATGTCGCTTACCTGTGGAGGGCGCATGCGTCAGAGAAGCGTTCTGCGCTCTCATTGGCTGACCGTGCAGACGTCGCATTCGCTCATTGGACGGCATGGCAAGGTCATGGCTTCGCCGCGCATGCGCACAGAGCCAGTTCCCTCAGCTGTGTCAATGTGGGGCGAGAAGCAGCAGATCTGAGCGCTTGCGGAAGATTTTACAATCCGTTTCAAGTCTTCAATCATCGGAGCGCGTGTTTTCTCGAGTGTGCGGCGACGGAGCGTCATGACGAGCAGCTGGAAGCGGAAAGAGGAGGTTCATGCGGTGAACGGCGGACTGAAGCAGTCCACATGGAGCAAAGCCATCAGCTGCAAAGCAGTGTGGGGCGAGAAGGTCTGCTGTACACTCATATCTCATGCTCCAGTCATGCCATGGATGTATCTATTTTAACATGTCCTGGCAGATGTGTGTGTGTGTGTGTGTGT
>NW_015636262.1:67510-102179 GCF_001515625.1 Sinocyclocheilus rhinocerous
AGAGAGTGAGTGAGTGAGTGAGTGAGTGTGTGTGTGTTGAGCTGTGATGTTCACTGTTTAGGGTTCAGGGGTCTAGGTGTCCTGTCTAGGGATTGGGCTCTTTAACGGATTAATGCTGGCATGAGCTGCTCCCCGTTTATTATCACACATCCACTCAGTTCAAAAGTTTGGGATCAGTAAGACTTTTTTTTTAAAGAAGATTCTTCTGCTCATCAAGGCTGCATTTAATTTATTCAAAAATACAGAAAAAACAGTAATATTGTGAAATATTATTGGAATTTAAAATAACTGTTTTCTGTGTGAATGTATTGTAAAATGTAATTTATTGCTGTGATGTAAAGCTGAGTTTTCAGCATAATTTCTCCAGTCTTCAGTGTCACATAATCTTCAGAAATTATAATAATATGCTGATTTATTATCAGTGCTGGAAACAGTTGTGCTGCTTAATATTTTTTTGGAACCTGTGATACTTTTTTTCAGGATTCTTTAATTAAAGCAGCACTATGTACCTTTTGGCGCTCTAGCGGTTAATAAACAGAACTGCACACATCCCGCGGAAGAACATTCCAACCGGAGCTACTTCTCTAAGTGTATGTCTGTGGCGATTCACGCAGGTATGTGTTACTCCGCAGCGGTGGCGACCCGACCAGGCTACAATAGTCCAAATATAAGTACTTATTATAAGTGTACCGTAGTGATTCGGAATAAGACAAAAACGCGGTTTGGAAGATGAATTCATGATGCATATTGCATTCCTTGCATATTGTTCATTATATACATTTAGCAAATTTTGAAGACAGAAAAAGTGACATAGTGCTGCTTTAATAAAAGGTTAAAAAGAACAGCATTTATTTAAAATAGAAATCTTTTGTAACAGTATACACTACCGTTCAAAAAATGTGGGGTCTGGACATTTTTTTTATTTTTTTTAAAGAAATATATACTTTTATTCAGCAAAGATGTGTTAAATTGATACAAAGTGATAGTAAATATTTCAAATTATTATTATTTTTTTTAGAAAATGTTTCTATTTTATATAAATGCTGTTCTTTTGAACTTTTTATTCATCAAAAAGTCCTGAAAAAAGTATCACTGTTTCCAAAAAAAAAACAAATGAAGCAGCACAACAGTTTCCAGCGGTGATAATAAATCAGCATATTAGAATGATTTCTGAAGGATCGTGTGGATCAAGCATATATATATGTATAGCCTATGCTTTTTTTGTTTTGCTCTCTTATTAATGTTGTTATACATGCATTCCTTGCATATTGTTCTGTTTTTTTGATTGCAGGATGAGTTTTTAGACGTTGTTTACTGGTTCCGGCAAATCATCGCTATCATCTTGGGTGTAATATGGGGAGTTGCTCCTCTGAAAGGGTTTCTGGGAATAGCCATGTGAGTATAGTATAGTACAGTCCTCCAGCTGATCTTCATGAAGTCGTCACCCATGATTTGTGATTGTCCTGCAGATTCTGTGTCATCAACGCAGGCGTCCTGTACCTGTACTTCAGTAGTTTCCAGCAGGTGGATGAGGAGGAGTACGGAGGAACATGGGAGCTCACCAAAGAAGGCTTCATGACTTCGTTTGCTTTGTTTCTGGTAGATACTTTTGGGCTTTTTCCTGTTAAACCTGTTGTATTGTGTTTGAACCGATGCTTCGTAGAGTCTCCCAAAATAATATAGAGAGCATTTTCAGTGGATTCTTGTTTTAAATTGTACTATTACAGAGCATAGACTCTAGAATGAAAACTGTAGAGCGAGTATATTTGGAAACTTTGTGTGTTGAGTGCAGACTACACTTAAAACCTATAAGCATCAAAAGGAAAATAGTTTCATTTTAAAATCTAAACATTATACGCCACTGTGCAAAAGTGTGGGGTTTGTTGCATTCATTTGATCAATAATACAGTAAAAACAGTAATATTGAAATGAATTGAAGTGAATAACTTAAGACTGGTTTTGTGCTTCAGGGTCACAAATATTAAAGGGGTCATATGATGCTTTTTTAAAGAGCATTATTTTGTGTATTTGGTGTAACAGAATATGTTGACATGCTTTAATGTTCAAAAAACACATTATTTTTATTGGTTTTGTGGTCCAGGGTCACATATTAATTAATACAGTTATTTTTCCACATTAAGTGGACTTAATGACAGAAAATGAATAAAGAATGTAAGCAAACTGATAGGAGTATTTTACTTTCTCTTGTCTAAAGCAGTTTAGGTTAAAAAGTGACACAGCTTGCTGTGTTGTATGAAAAAAAAAATCACATTTTATCCCTAAAGGTAAAATTTTGCATTATAGGCACAATATGTAAGATTTTTTTTTATTAAAATATCCAAAAACCACTAGAACAGTGTTATATATTTTGCTGACTTGCGTACTTACATTATAACACAAAAGTTTCGAAGAATGTTTAAATCCAGAGAAATAAGCAATTTTAACTAGTGACACGGAGCGTGTCCATAGTGTCATTGTGTCGCCTGCCAATGACGTCATAACCCCTCAATTTCCGGTTTTGTATAAATTCAAGTCAAAGTCAATAAATTCAAGACTCTTGACAAGACGAATAAAATAACATACAATTTTGTGCAGACCACACTTTTATTTGTCAGCCTCTCTCTCTTTATTTAAACGTGAGATTCTGGAAACGAGATCTAAGTTTAGCGGGAACGGTCGGGTCGGGAAGAAAATTATTCTAAGCGGACAGCGGGTGAACAAAAAATGAATATATATAGCGGGAGCGGGTGGGTGCGGAATATAACCTTGCGGGAGCGGGGCTAAAAAAACAGTCCCGTGCAGACCTCTACATCAAACTACGCCTTTGTTTCTTTGTTTATTTTGAATATGCGCCCTCTAGTGGTGAAAATTACATATTGTGCCTTTAATGAAGCCTATTTTTGTTTTAAAAATAGGCTTCAGTTTTTTACATGTCCTGCAAATTATTAAATGAAATGTTATTCTGTGAACAGTAACAGAGTATGGAAATGATCCTGTTTTTATAATAATCAACATACATTAAATTCATTCTAACAAATGCCAGCATGTATTTGTTTGGTTTCTGATTCAGGCGTCTCTCTAACGCTGTGAAGTGTGTGATAGCGCGGTGTGTTTGTGTGCAGGTGGTTTGGATCATCTTCTACACGGCGCTACACTACGACTGAGGACTGCAGGACAGACAGAGACAGACATTTATTTAACGTGATCTGGAGGGGCTGGATGGAGCTACTTTTCCGAGGCGTCTGCATATGTTACCTTCAGCGTGTGTGTGCGCCTGAGGAAGAGGTGCATCGTGGGTACAAGACATGCTAATAACCTTCTGGAACCCAGGGCTCACTGCATTTTGAAGCTGATGTTGTCCAGTGCACTGCCATGGCTATTGGGTTAATAACTCTTATTTCTGTTTGTCCTCTCTGCTTTTTCTTCTTGTTTGATTGCTGCCGTATCAAGCGGGATTTAATTTAAGTTGATGTTTTTCTTAGTTTCTTTCACGATTAGCATCCAACACAGATTGTCTTACTCCGTTATGACCAGGAAAATCAGATAGGAGTGTGTAAATTCTGTACAATTCATTTTATCGGATCCATAATGTATTGAAGTATTTCTTATGTCTTGTTGATGTAACAAACTGCTCAGTATTTTATAGTGTATTGATGGAAATGCGAATGGTCTGTATGCTTGTCATGAGTAAGGAGATGTACCCGAGGCCGTAGAGAGACTATTTTCTGGATGAAATGTTTTGGAGAATAAAATAAAGCTGGGCTTTGTCTGCCCTACACTTTTCAGCAGTTCTGGTGGACTCTGTCGCTTTATCCACCGTCTTTGTAGCAAATCCAGTAAAGTTGTTTGCTTAATGACTGTATTGAGAGAAGTGCTGGATTTCTGTTGACCTACATAATATATAGGTTAACCCTAAAGGTGACATCTGTGAAATTTTGCAGGCAGAAAAGGTCAATTGTCTGTTGTCAGCAGAGTAACGCTCTCACACAAGACACTGTCAAACCGAGCAGCCTTCTGGTATTATTATTATTAACAGGGTTCCCGCGGGTCCTTCAAAAAGTCTTAAAGGAGACATATTATGCCCCTTTTTACAATATGTAATATAAGTCTCTGGTGTCCCCAGAATGTGTCTGTGAAGTTTCAGCTCAAAATACTCCACAGATCATTTATTATATCATTTTGAAAATGCCTGTTTTGAGTGGAAGCAGAAACACGCTGTTTTTCGGGCCTGTCTCTTTAAATGCAAATGAGCTGCTGCTCCCCACCCCCCACACACAAGTTTATAGTTTTTGTATGTTTATGTACAAAAATTATGTCTATATCATACAATACAATGTTTATATAGCACATTTTAAATGTACAACCAACGTGCTGCACGGATATGCAAAAGAAAACAGATAAACACGATTATAAACAAAAACAAACTATAAAACACAAACTGGGTGAGGTTCACCAAAACAGAAAATAATTGCACAGGAGGTCAAGAAATATTGTTTTGTACATATATATATATATAACTACAGGGTTTAAACTGACAGGGTTGAACATTACAGGACACAGGAGCTGCAGTAGCCAAAGGTGTGAGATATATAGCGGACCTCAAACTATTTAAGTGTGTATACTGTTGAGTTATCTGCCATTTTAATTGCTTTAGAATGGGTTGAACAAAATAAAGTGGACAAAGCTCTTATTTGTAGTGACTCAGTTTCTGCCTAAGTCAGGTATGGGCAGAAACCATCAAGAGCTGCTCTCTGAAATTATGGTTACTTACTTGAGAATAAAGCAGAGCGGCGCAGAGTCTGTGTTAATGTGGACTCCTGCACGTAAAGGAATAATGGGAAATGAGAGAGTTGACAGATTAGCCAAACTAGCCACTAAAAAAGTAACTATAGACACAAACACGAGATCAGAAGGAAAGAGTATTGATTGGGAAAGAGTTATGAAGGAAAGGCAGATGCAATGGGATCAAGAAACAAACGGACGGCATCTATACTTGTTTAAAAAAAGAGTTGGTGTTGTGGAAAGCAAGGGGGAAATATGAGGAAACAACAATGAACAGACTAAAGAATAGGACACAGTAAATTAAATAGCACACTCCATATTATAG
Source organism: Sinocyclocheilus rhinocerous (assembly GCF_001515625.1). NCBI lineage: Eukaryota > Metazoa > Chordata > Actinopteri > Cypriniformes > Cyprinidae > Sinocyclocheilus > Sinocyclocheilus rhinocerous. Next base: position 72,618 of record NW_015636262.1, read on the forward strand.
GGAAGCATCCAACTGGATTCTGAGCATGTGATTACTGTGTGTAGGAAATATGAAACTGAGAGAAAGATTATGATAAAAGAAATGGAAAGCGTAGGACTAACTGGACGTGGACTAAAGGACATATCAGAGTGTGGCGGGAAAAGTCAAGGAAGGAAATATCTCTTCTGCTTCCTTAAAAATACAAGACTGGTGGCGAGGATCTGGTGATTTAATCAGTGTAGGAGTAATATAATTCCAGAAGATGGCAGTAAAGCAATTTATAGGCTGCAAGCTGCCGTTAAAACCTAAAGAAGAAGAAGTATGAGGAACGACTTTCCCTGCGTCTCAATGTTCATACTGTCCATCCTAAATAGTATGTGAGATTAAAATAAGTGTGGCCCAAAGCATAGTATGTTGAAAAGAAGTCCCTGGATGGTCTACTGTTTCAGGTAGATTGTTGAAGTGCACACGCTGATGGCTAATATTACCCACAATCCATTGCGCTTTACGATTCGGTTAAAAAACTACAAACACGAATAAAAACTGTTAAAAACTACAAACATGGCGGATGTGCGCGACCGACGGTTAGTTTTAAAGGGGTTTGAGTTACTAATAATCAACATTTATCCTGTTAAATTTTTTTATTAAATGTTATCTGTGTTAGGGTATTTCATCTACAACAACAATGTGAACTTTTATAAACATCCGTTTGGCCATTAACTTTTAAATGCATCATTATGAGCAGAGTTCTCTGCATAAAGACCCACGGCTGGCAGATCAACGTGCTACTTCATTTCTCTCCAATACGGTAGGAAGTTAAATGAGATGTGGAGGATGTTTACTGTGACAAGATCATTGACAGTTTACAGTGACAGGACGCGTGTAACTATGCGACAGAGCGAACGTAACAGACGCAACTGTATGACGTTCACGCGTCACGACGGTCGATAACGTAGTGCATCATGGCGGCGCCCCACTCCACCATGAAATTCTGGAAACCCGGTAAAATTCATATCACACCTCACAGAGTTATCCTGACATGTTCACTCATATTTTGGCTGGTAGTAGTACTACAGAGTGAAGGCGTGCTGCAGCAGCGCTGAGCTGCGTGTTGTTGTATCTCTGTTTTCAAGCGTGTGTTTGATGTGTTAGTGTGTGTGACTGCAGTGCTGCATGACTGTAACGTTATAACACGATCACGTGCCACATGCATCATATCACAGCAACATAACACAACATGCACCGAAGTGATCACGCTATAACGCGTTAGGATGACTTGATTCTGTCCGGCGCGCAGCATTTATCCAGACTGCGCTGATCTGCTGCTGTGTGTGTGTGTGTGTGTGTGTGTGTGTGTGTGTGTGTGAAGGGCTGATCTGATCTGTGTCTCTCTCAGGCTCAGAGGCTCCAGGTGTGTGTGAGGAGAGAGATCTGTGCACTGACACCGCCGGCTCCCCCATCATCTATAACCCACACACGGCGCTCTCCATAGAGAAACAGAGGCAGAGGCTGCCCGTCTTCAAGGTGTCTACAGAGAAACACTTACTATTCTTCATAAACTATTATAGTATTTATTAAGAGTTTGAATTAGCCTTTTTTGCTATGTTTTCAGTTTAAAAGGGTCATATGATGCTGCTAAAAAGAACATTATTTGGTGTAATGAAATGTGTTTATGTAAATGTGTTTTAAGGTCAAAAAACACATATGTTCATGTGTTGCCATTCTTTTTCTTATTCTTTTTTTAAGTACACAGTTCAAGTTTCGTTTTTTTTTTTGTACTCAGTTCAAGCTTCTGTTTTAGTTTATGTAATTTTAATACTTTAAATTAAACATATTTATTACCGTTATTTGCCAGGGCAACATTTCTAGTGTTTAGGTTTTCTTCTAATAATTATATTTTATTTTAGTTCAGTGTTAGTTCAATTAACAAAAATGATTTCTGATGGTTTTAGTTAGGGCTGCACGAGTTTTAGTTAACAGTAACAACTGTGTTGTGTGCACTTTAACACAACAATTATAACAACAATAGTAAGTATTATTAACGTTACCATATCATTATTTTGGATATTTCAAATTAATTTCAGATTTTTTTTTTCAATAAATCATACTTTTAAGTATAAATCTGACTATAATAATAATAATATAAATCTCAGTGTAGGATAAATATTCAATTTAAGCCCCAAGTCTAAAACATAGATATAAACCACCATGATGCTGGGTTTTGCAAGGGTTTTTTAGCGTGTTATTTAGTTGCTAAAGTGTTTCTGGTGTGTTATGAGTGATTGCAAACTCCCACAAATTCAAAAGATTTTAAAGCAAACATCACTAATTAGAATTTTATGCTGCTACCTTTATGTTTTTATTAGTAGATGTAACAAAATTGGTCCTTTTTTGGAAACGTGTTTTATTTTATAATTTTGTTTGCATATTTACAATACAGTTTTATTTTATAGTGAAGTTTCTGCATTTATAAAATTATATATATATATATATATTTTTTTTTTTTTGCATCCAGCACAGAAACAACATCCTGTATCTGTTGGAGAGTTTCCAGACTGTGGTGATTGTTGGAGAAACAGGATCTGGAAAAAGCACACAAATCCCACAGGTTTGACGCTGTGACTTCATAGTCTCTGGCCTCTGTTAATAGCCGTTTACAGAATAATTATAATAATAACATAATATTTCCACACAAATGGTCTTTGGGAAAATGATTGCAGTGCAGTTTGTGTGCAAGCACGGAACAGAAGATAGTCTGAAATAAAACTAAAAAAGGTCTGGTAGATCGGTGCATCTGTACTCCAATGTATAAATTCAAGGAATAAATTCAATATAGATTAATCATTTTTAAAGCTACAAAGTTACTTGCCAGGATGGGTATTTTGACATACTTTTGTATGTATTTGCCCGTCCAGGCGGCTCGCGCGTGTCAGAGACGCGGCTGTCTGTGCGCTGAAAGGAGTTGTCTTTCGCGCCCAAATGCTTTTTAATCGCTTGAATTTTTAAATGAACAAGTCTTAAAAACACATGCAAATGTTAAAATGTCATGAAGACGCTGCAGTGGCCCGATCGGGCAAGTGACAAATCCGTCTACTGTCCCGAATGTCTTTCACATTAGCCCCAGAAATCTTGTTGTATTATGAATTAAGGTCAATAAACAGATTTGCTTGACAGAAACAGTAAAGAAAGTCTTGTAGGTCAGAAGTGTGTTGTGATGTTTTGGCAGTATCTGCTGGAGGCGGGATGGGCGGCGGACGGGAAGGTGATCGGCGTGACTCAGCCGCGGCGAGTGGCTGCCACATCTGTACGTAACTCTTCTCTTCAGTTTAATCTGAACGTGAATGTCTGCTGCGGGCCGCTGTCTGTATGTGATTGTGTGCTCACAGGTGGCCGGTCGCGTGGCGGAGGAGCGGGGGGCGTATCTGGGGCATGAGGTGGGCTACAGCATCCGCTTCGATGACTGCTCTGACCCGCACGCCACACGCATTAAGGTACAGACAGGCTCTGGTTTATTAGTGTTATGTCTGCTGTTTGTAAAGGGTGTCCGTCTTTACAGTGACTTCCTGTTCTCTGTGTCTCAGTTTCTGACGGACGGGATGTTGGTCCGGGAGATGATGTCTGACCCGCTGTTGAAGAAGTACAGGTAAAGCAGCAGCGGCGCTTCGAATATTTGACGAATTAAAAAAACAAAAAATCCACATTCGAATGCAAAAACGTTAAATTCGAATTTTAGGTGTGCGTTAGGCTACCTTATCAATGGCACACAAGATGCGATGACAATGTAAGTGTCGTTGCTTTTTAATGCCTTTTTTTTTAGCCTATCCAGTTGAACCTTCTGGATGCGGCGCTACTTTGAAAGCCATGTAAAATTAATGTAAGTTCCCTTCCAAGGGAACTTCGAACTGCGTCCTCTAGCGGTCGCTATGGGGAACGCCTTTGGCGTGACTGGTGTCTGAAGCATATATCTAAACACGACAATGACATTGGCCGGCGATGGCCTATGACGTCATTACTGGCGCGACCACAGTATAAAAGGGAGCCGGAAGAACACGTCATCCTCTTCTTCATCTTCACTGACCGTTTGTTTATGTTAGCGGTAAGCTAAGCACGACTAGGAGTGCATGTTCTCTCACCAGAAACTTTGCTCTGATACCCGCGGTTTCACATGGCTCGTGTGTTGTGTGTGTGTGGTGAAGTTTGCATGAGTGCGTTCGCCTCTCACGGGAATAGCGACACATTCGCGGCAGAGGTTTTCGTTCTCGTCTGATTTCCAAGGTATTCTAGCGCATGAATGGAGCGTGTTTAGCTCCCGCGGGAGCTGAATGCATGCTGTGCGTTGCGGTTGCGGTGAGAATTGTCTGCCCATTGCCTGCGATTCGCGGTTGGTGGGCAGAACATGGAAAGGACCTGACGGGAAATCTTTTCCCTACTTCGAACTGCGTCCTCTAGCGGTCGCTATGGGGAACGCCTTTGGCGTGACTGGTGTCTGAAGCATATATCTAAACACGACAATGACATTGGCCGGCGATGGCCTATGACGTCATTACTGGCGCGACCACAGTATAAAAGGGAGCCGGAAGAACACGTCATCCTCTTCTTCATCTTCACTGACCGTTTGTTTATGTTAGCGGTAAGCTAAGCACGACTAGGAGTGCATGTTCTCTCACCAGAAACTTTGCTCTGATACCCGCGGCTTCACATGGCTCGTGTGTTGTGTGTGTGTGGTGAAGTTTGCATGAGTGCGTTCGCCTCTCACGGGAATAGCGACACATTCGCGGCAGAGGTTTTCGTTCTCGTCTGATTTCCAAGGTATTCTAGCGCATGAATGGAGCGTGTTTAGCTCCCGCGGGAGCTGAATGCATGCTGTGCGTTGCGGTTACGGTGAGAATTGTCTGCCCATTGCCTGCGATTCGCGGTTGGTGGGCAGAACATGGAAAGGACCTGACGGGAAATCTTTTCCCTATCAGTAATTTCCTGCTGTTTATAATTCCTTATATATAAGGAAGTTTACAATGTGGATATCTGTCTGCAGTTGTTGGACATATGAGTTATATCATGTCCTTATCAGATAACCACATTATACTGCACTCCGAGAGCCCATTTTCTGCGCCTTTACTTTCATTCAGGGTTGTATGACTCTCTGTGCTCAAGTGTTGGCTTGCGAGCCTCCATGATGCTTGGCCCTGAACTGAGCTGATGCTGGGTGTGGTAGAGTATCATGCTCTCTGGGGCTAGGAGCTTGACCGTACTCCCCTCTCGCTACTTGTGAGTAGGTCATTGGCGCAGAACTTGGTTCCCTTACCTTAACGCTACAACCTCTGAGGCCCTACGGGTCTCCTTGAGGGAGTATCTTTCAGGTTGAGCAGGGCAGTACTTGAGGAATATTCCATGCCCTGCTCCCTGATGGCCTGCTGGATGCTTTGGCTTTGAGAAACCACCCTAGCTAGGGCGCATATAAGGTGAGCTAATTAATGTCTCGTCCTGAGGGGCTCCTTGAGTCTTAAGCTACCTTGTGTCCATTCTGCACATGTACTGAGCTGGAGTTTTGAGTAACTTCGCTCCCTAAATTCCACTCTGCAGATTTGACAGGTTGTCAGGCCCACTGTGGGCCTCCCTGTCACACTGCCCTTATGGTTGAATCAGTGTCTCCCCTCTTAGGAATGGTTTTGAGTGCACTGTTTCTCCCTGGGCTATGAGTGTGATGTGCTCCCTTCTTCTGAAGGTCTGTTCTTAGGCACTCGCTCTGAGGAGCTTTACCATGTGCATGAATGGCTTTGGGTCCCGTCCTGTTCCTGTGGTCGAGCTAGCACTGCTCCCCTTGAAGATAAAGGTGATGCAGGAGCCTGCTGCTCCCACAATCCCTTCAGCTCCTTCAAGCCTAGCTGTATGGGACCCTCACTCTCCCTATACTGATGTATGGGTTTACATTGTCAGTTGTGTCAGCTGATGTGCAGTTGTATCAGGTTAACAGGCCTCGTTCCTGTCGCCCTGTTAGACTGGCTTTCTGGTTGAGTTTGGCAGTGCTCCCCTCACTACGGAAGGTTGTATATGAGTCTGCTGCTCCCTGTTTCAGCTCTGTTAATAACACTAGACTTATGGTCGAGCTTGGCAGTGCTTTCCTCACTGCAGAGGGTTAACTACGAGCCTGCTGCTCCCAGAGTGAGTATTCATTCCCTGCAACCTCAAATACCCGCGGGTCTTTCATTGAGGGTACTTTCAGGTTGAGCATTCTTCAGAGTGTAATACTTCGTGACATGCTTACTGATGTCCCGGCTGGGTGATTGCTTCGAGAAGCTGCCCCGGCCAGGGCAAGTTACTCATGTCTTGCCCTGAGGGGATTCCTGAGCTTTGAGTCATCCACTCACCATTATGCACATTTTATAGAGCTCCTCTTGCTGAGGCACTGAGCGTTTTCACTCCATTCTGCAGTATCGATAGGTTGTTAAAGAGTCCTTTTTTGGACCTCCCTGTCACACTGCCCTTATGGTTGAACCGGTGAGTCGCACCTCTGTGGAGTGGGCTTGAGTACACTGCTTTCCCTGAGGTATGAGTGAGACGTGTTTCCTTCTCTGCGGAGACCCTTCCTAAGTGCTTCGGCTCTGAGGAGCAGTAGCTCTTTGTGCATGAGTAGATCATTAGGTCCCGTTGTTTCTGCAGGCTCCTTCGAGCTTGGTTAAACGCGACCCGCGCTCAGAGACCATGGGACTGTGTTCAGCTGACAGTCTCTCATCAGGCCCTGTTAGACTGCCCCTTCTAGTCTTAACGCTGCCTTCTGGTCGAGCTAGGGAGTGCTCCCCTCACTGCGAGGGTTAGCTATGAGCCTGCTGCTCCCAGTATGAGCTATGAAGGCCTACCTCAGCAGGAGAGCCGAGTGCGCCGCTCCCGAGAACTCCATGAGCAACCATATTGAGTTGTTAGGTCCGTCCCTGTCACCTCCTTGGTTAGTTGCCTCTATGGTGGGAGCCTGCTGCTCCCTGTTGGAACACGTGTTCCCCTGCTAAGCTGGGTTCCATTCCTGATGGCCCATCTGCGGTCAATCTGCTTCTCTGAGCTTGGCAGTGCTTCCATCACTGTGGGAGGGTCTTTTATGCGCTCGCTGCTCCAAAGCAGATCATGCGAGTCCTCCTCTCTACCTGAGCGTTAGGAACTCTGCCCCTAGGCTATTGACCGCTCGTTCTGGTCGAGCTGGGTTCTTCTCTCATTACTGGGAGTCAAGCCCTCCACTCCGTGGCAGCAACACCAGGTAGTTTGGCCACTTGCTGCCACCCTGATGAGTTGCCCCTTTTTTGGTTGAGCCTATCGGTGCTCCCCTCGACCTAGAGGGTCACCTTCGAACATGCTGCTCAGAAATTGAGCGTCTGAGGTCTCCCCTCACAGAGTCCTCTGCTCCCTGGAGCTCCATTGAGCAGCCATCTCAGGTTGTTAGGCCTCTCTCTGCCTCCCTGTTAGCCTGCTATTTTGGTTGAGTTTAGCAGTGCTCCCCTCATTTTGGAGGGTCACTTGCGAGCACGCCGCTCACATACTGAGTGTCTGAGTTTCTCTTCCATTCAGAGAGTTGAACCTCCGCTCTCTGGAGCTCCGGTTGGCAGCCATGCCATGTTGTTAAGCCACCTTCTGCCTCCCTAATGGGCTGCTTTCGGTTGAGATAGCTGTACTTCCCTCGCCTTAGAGGGTCACCTATGAGCACACCAGTCTCAACCAAGCGTTGAGTTCTCCTCTCATTCTGTGAGTCACGTTCTCCGCTCCTTACAAGCAGCCACGCCAGGTTGTTAGGGCTTTCTGCCTCCCTGCAAGGCTGCTCTTATGGTTGAGCTTAGCAGTGCTCCCCTAACACCAGAGGGTCACTTGTGAGCATGCCGCTCCCTCCTGAGCGTCTGAGTTTCCCTCTCAGCCTGAGAGTTGAGTTCTCTGCTCCCCAGAGCTCCGTGAGACAGCAATACCAGGTTTCTGACCTTTTTGCTGCCTCCCTGATAGGCTGCTTTTGTGGTTGAGCTTGTAGTGCTCCCCTCACACTAGAGGGTCTTCTGAGCACACTGCTCCCAAGTCGAGCACGAGCACTCTTTGTGATTGGTTTTCAGTCCTTTGTATTTAACTATGGATACATACATGACGCCGTTTTGTTTATAATTGTTTAAGCAACTTAAGTAATTATATGTGGTTTATAAAAATTTTTTAAACATTATGCACTTTTAAAGATAGTCGTGTTAATTTATTGCTTTAATAAACGTGCATTAGTAATATTTTGCTCGATGCGCCCTCTTGTGGCCTCAGGAGAGAAGCCAAAAGCTTTGTTCCCCCTATCTGAAATTACGCCTTTTCAAATATAATTTGAATATTGATGATATTTAAGTACAAAATTAGAATTTCGTTTTTCAGCCATTTTGACAGCCCTAATCACCATTGTCCATTATAATGAATGAAGCTTGATAGTTCTCCTCTCATTCTGTGAGTCACGTTCTCCGCTCCTTACAAGCAGCCACGCCAGGTTGTTAGGGCTTTCTGCCTCCCTGCAAGGCTGCTCTTATGGTTGAGCTTAGCAGTGCTCCCCTAACACCAGAGGGTCACTTGTGAGCATGCCGCTCCCTCCTGAGCGTCTGAGTTTCCCTCTCAGCCTGAGAGTTGAGTTCTCTGCTCCCCAGAGCTCCGTGAGACAGCAATACCAGGTTTCTGACCTTTTTGCTGCCTCCCTGATAGGCTGCTTTTGTGGTTGAGCTTGTAGTGCTCCCCTCACACTAGAGGGTCTTCTGAGCACACTGCTCCCAAGTCGAGCACGAGCACTCTTTGTGATTGGTTTTCAGTCCTTTGTATTTAACTATGGATACATACATGACGCCGTTTTGTTTATAATTGTTTAAGCAACTTAAGTAATTATATGTGGTTTATAAAATTTTTTTAAACATTATGCACTTTTAAAGATAGTCGTGTTAATTTATTGCTTTAATAAACGTGCATTAGTAATATTTTGCTCGATGCGCCCTCTTGTGGCCTCAGGAGAGAAGCCAAAAGCTTTGTTCCCCCTATCTGAAATTACGCCTTTTCAAATATAATTTGAATATTGATGATATTTAAGTACAAAATTAGAATTTCGTTTTTCAGCCATTTTGACAGGCCTAATGTGCACTGAGAGGTTTCCAGGTGACGGGCTGATTTCTGATCGTATCATTGGTGTTGTTTTGCTGTAGTGTGATAATGCTGGATGAAGCTCACGAGCGAACGCTTTACACTGACATCACCATCGGCCTCCTGAAGAAGGTGATGCTCTATTTGCTTTCTATCATCTGTCAGATGAGCATTTGTGTGGGGTTTTTCTTCCCATTGTTTTCTCTCTCTTTACAGATTCAGAAGAAGCGCAGAGACCTGCGTTTGATCGTAGCTTCAGCCACTTTGGATGCCAAGGTAAATCCAACCTCTGACTAAATATATATGGGTGAAATAATGTTACTTTGTCACAGATATATTTGTAAAAATAAAAAATAAAAACATACTTATTCTGACCTGTGCTTATTAAAACATGTAGTAGAATAAATGATCATACAAAATTTTATAATTTTTTAAACGATTAAAAACCTCTTACAAATGTTTAAATCCAAGTAGTTAGGATAGTGGCAATCTTTGGTAAAGATTTAAAATAATTCATTAGTTTTAGGAGCTGCACTGAGATTCTTAAAGAGTGTCTTTTAATGTCATCTAATGATTTCTGTTGAAAATATGCCTGAAAAGATTTATTGCTATATGAACTATTGCTATAAAAAAAACTATATTTAAAGCTGTATTAAATTTCGTTTTAATGCTTGTAATTTAAATTTAACTCTAAAAACTTTTTTTAACCATCATGTATTAATAAATATCATTATTTGTCTACGTCACTATGTGGAAATATTAGCATAATGCCGCCCAAATGTGCACGCAGAGAAAGAAGGCGTGGTTTTAGGAACAGCGGTAGTGTTGATGCAGCCATGTCAGGGAGACGCTGTGTTTCAGTGCGAAAGCAAAAGCACTTTATTTGGCCTTCCGAAAGTAGATGCAATGAGGAATCATTGGTTAAGATTTATTTACAACAGAACAGCACAACCCAGATGTTCGAATTGGTGCAACGCATTTTATGGACGACAGTTTTTTTTAACCTAGAAGAGTACCAGGCTGGCTGTGCACAAACGCTATTTCTAAAAATAAAAAAAGGGTAAATTCCGACTTTGCTATGACAATCTGGCTTAAAAATCCTTCTGATCCCAAACTTTTGAACGGCAGTGTATTTGATGCTGAAAATTCAGCATTGCATCACAGAAATTAATTAAATATTGCAATATAGTAATAGAGTTAGATACTATTTCAGAATAATACTATTTTTACTGTATTTTTGATCAAATAAATGCAGCCTTGGTGAGCAGAAGAGCCTTCTTTCAAAAACATTAGAAAATCTTAACAACACAAACGTTTTGGATGGTAGTGTGTACTATTTTTGAAGGATTTCAAAACAAAACAAAAAAACATATTATCCCTGCACAAAGCTGTTGTAGGTTTCTTGAATCATCTGAGGGTTCATGATAATCAGCCACGTGATTGCTGAAGATCTCAGCGGTCAGCTAGCTAGAGTTGATCTACATCTGATACATGAACAATACTGTTCCCTCAGAAATTCCACGATTTCTTTGACCTAAATGAGTCTGGAGACCCAAATAAAGACACCTGTGCGATTCTGACGGTGGAGGGCCGAACTTTCCCGGTGGATATTTTCTACACTGTCAGGTGAAGCTCATGTTCACATATGGTCAGTCCTGTGAGAAAAGAGTCTCTCTCTGCTTCCACTAATGAAAGTGACGAGATGCTTTCTGTCTCCAGTCCTGTGCCGGACTATGTGAAGGCTACGGTGGAAACCGTGATGAAGATCCACGAGACGGAGGATGATGGAGATGTGCTGGCCTTTCTCACAGGACAGGTGTGTGTGTGTGTGTGTGACGTTTGTGTAGGTTTGTTCTGGAATGGACCTGCTGCATTGGTTTTCATTGTTCACGTCTTAAAAATGTATTTTAAAAGATGTTTTTTTAAGGCTCCCCTGATGTTTGACCTGCTGTCAATGTATATCAATGTTTTTCTGCTCGTTCTTTCATCAGGAGGAGGTGGAGAAGGTGGTGTCTATGCTCCAGGAACAGGCCCGGACTTTGTCCCGTTACGGGATGAAGAAGCACCTGTGTGTGCTGCCCATGTACGCGGGCCTGCCCTATAACGAGCAGATGAGAGTGTTCGAGAGGATGCCCCCTACTGTCAGAAAGGTGCAACCACATATGTGACCCTGGAGCACAAAAGCAGTCTTAAGTCGCTGGGGTATATTTGTAGTAATAGCCAAAATACATTGTATGGGTCAAAATTATAGATTTTTCTTTTAACACAGGTGCAGTGCTGTCATACAAATATCCTATATACGGGTCACATATATAGGACAGAAACGATGAATTGAGATTCAGTCGTAGTCAGTGATGTTGAGTGTCCTGTTTGCACTGTTAAACAGTGAAACTGGAGAATCGGCACACGTGTGACCATATGCACTCAGAGCTACATTGAATCCTGTTGATGGTCGTTTGTTTGTGTGATGTTTTTCAGGTGGTGGTCGCCACCAATATAGCCGAGACGTCCATCACCATTAACGGCGTGGTGTTTGTGATCGACTGTGCGTTTGTGAAGCTGAGGGCGTATAATCCACGCACGGCGATAGAGTCACTGATCGTTACGCCCATCTCTAAAGCCTCCGCCTGTCAGAGAGCCGGGAGAGCCGGGAGAAACCGCGCAGGGAAGTGTTTCCGGCTCTACACAGGTACAGTGCTGTCATACAAATATAGAAAATATAGAATTCAACAATATAGGATTGTCGTTAATGACGTCATGTGCAGGTGGTGGAGTAATAACTTCTTCTAATGAATTGATCTCAGAGCTGCTGTTATGAATATGGCATCTGATGGCCATTTTGCCATCTTCACTATTTTTTTGTTCCTTGTCATTATGTATTTTTTGATGTTTGATTCATTACTGGTTCCCTCTTATACTCTGGGGTCCTCCTACGCATTTGCATGCTAAAATATATAGATTGAAATGTATAGCCTATATTTTCATATATATATATATATATATATATATATATATTGTACTTGTACTTGTACTGTAGTGTGTTATTGGTATCTGAACTAAAACTATGAAAAAATATTACTGGTAATTGAAATAAGGCTGAAATTAAATAAAATATAAATATTAGATGAAAAATGTAAACTTAAAAAAAAAAAAACTTAACATTAGAAGTTAACTAACTAAAATAAAGATGTTTAAAATGCAATAATAAAATTACTAAAGCTAAAACTGAAATAAAAATAAATAAGCTAAATGTAAGTATAAAAAGAACCCAAAAACTAATAAAAATGACAAAACCACATAACAGAATTGCTTAAACTAAAACATAAACTGAGCTGAAAATTTAAAATATAAAAATAAAAGCTAAAATCAAAACTATAATAGTCTACTATATAAATAGTAAACAGTATACATAAATTAAAGTCAGTTTCAGTATTATTTTAGTAGTGGTTAAATACTACTAAACTGTTCTTACATTTAAGAATTGACTTCCTTTCCAGTTCATAATTTAGCAAACATTGATTGTACAAATGTTACAGCTCAAATGTTTTACAATAAAAAGTTTATTATTTATATATTTTTAAATGTGTTTAATAAATTAGATAAATATAATGAAAAACATTGACTTTGTTTTATTAACTTATTTATTAAATAGTAATTTCAAGTAAGTTTGATTCCATTTGAATACTGAATTCAATTTTGCATACTCTGTTTGAATTCAGAAATGGGATTTAAAAATTATTTTCAGTTCAGTTCTAAGGTTGTGACGGTGAGGAAATTTTCCCACCGGTTAATTGACGTGTGACAACACCGATAATACCAGTATCACCGCGGGGGCGGGCTTTCCCTCTTTTCCTCGCTTTCCTTCGCTTTTAAATAGCTTAAAAGCGCCGTGCGCATTTTACTTTCACTTTCGAATTAGCGGCAATTCGGCATCAATTGCTTGAATGCAACAACAAAATACAACGTCAAATTCACTTTATCGTATATATAAAACATAGAACTTTTATTAACAAAACAAATACAAATACACCATGCTATAGGGCAGGCTATGCCTAATATAAAATAACAGATAACTTGCATAATGTTTAATAGGTATACAAAACTGGAAATGAGTAAACATGTATAATATATAACCAAATAAATAAGAAACGTAGAACGTTTATTAGCAAAACGAGTAAGAAAGCTTGGAGGCACGGCATACACCTTGATGTCAAATAAAATAAATAAATGACACAAAGTTTAAATAAAGTAAAAATCAGCAAACAATGTGGAACCAATTAAATAAGAAACAAATGTTTAAAAAAAAATTCTAAAATCACCTTAGATAAACGGCAAAAGTCAACAGGCTTTTCAAAATCCAAAATCCAATAACGCTTTTGCATCTCGTTTCTAAACTAAATCATCCACGATCATCTTGTCTGTCTCCACTCTTCGTGTCAGTCAGCTCGACTCACTCTCCTCACTGGAGAAATGAAATCTGATCTGTGATGCGACTGTCGTTCGGCACGCTGCATTGAGCAGCCGCGTTCAGTTTTTAATTGTAGTGTCTGTTCTTTTACTGAACTAAATGATTTTTATTACTATAAAAAATCAAAACGACGGTGGGGGTCGGTGCCGCGGTGGGCAAGTGACGTAACCGGTGTTGCGGCTTAACACCGGTATCACCGTCAGCACCGTCTATCGCGGCAAGCCTATTCAGTTCTGCCCCACAACGCTGAAGACTACAGCACTGAACTCTACTGTGCTAGAGTGTAATGTACTGTATACGTTATTTATGAAACGCTGTCGTGTTTTTGTGCCTCTCTCTGTGTCAGAGGAGGACTTTGAGAAGTTGCCCGAGTCGACGGTTCCTGAGATGCAGCGCTCGAATCTGGCTCCGGTCATCCTGCAGCTCAAAGCTCTGGGCATCGACAATGTGCTGCGATTCAGCTTCCTGTCTGTGAGTGACCCCTGACCTCAGCTAACAGACATCAGCGCGCGTGTGAAGCCTTGCTCTGCGTTGAGCGTCAGTGTGTTTGTGTTGCAGCCTCCTCCTGCTCAGTCCATGGTCCAGGCCCTGGAGCTGCTCTACGCTCTCGGAGGTAGAAGATCAAGAGCCTTTCTTTCTCTGATGCGTGAGCTGCATGTGTTCTCATACGCTCTCGCTCTCGCAGGTCTGGATCAGTACGGCCGTCTCACTGACCCCATGGGGGTGCGAATGGCCGAGTTTCCCCTCAGCCCCATGTTTGCCAAGATGCTGCTGGAATCAGGAAACTTCGGCTGCTCTAAGGAGATCGTCACTATAGCAGCCATGATGCAAATACAGAACATTTTTGTAGCGCCGCACAACCAGAAGAAATCAGCTGTATGTGTATTTTTAGTCTGTTGTTGGTTTTATTTATGCTTTCTTTGAATTCCCTTGAACTGATTTGTACCAGTAAAGCTTTGGTTGTTGTGTCTGTCCTGTGGCGTCAGGCGCGGGAGCGCAGGAAGTTCGCTGTGGCCGAGGGCGATCATCTCACCATGCTGAATGTTTACGAGGCTTTCATAAAGGTAACTGATCACGCTGCTTGTCAGGACCTCGCTTAAATCCACTTTAACCGGGGTTTTGTCACCAAAGAAATGATCATTGTTTGAAAAACATGTTTGCATTTAGATTCTTAACCGTCTCGACTCCAGTGCCCTCAGTTGTTCACAACATAATTTAACATTTTGATTTCAGTTTGCAGAAATAAAAAAGGCCACATATTAAATGAAGTGTCCACATATTGAAATAATAAACTAATCGCAATTACAATAAAAGTGGTAACATTTCCGGATTCCTGAAGTTGTTCTTCAGGGATTCCACCATTCCATTTTAACCAATACATTTACATGACTGTTTTGGTCATTTCTGATTTACTGGATAAGGATTTAAAAAAATAATTTTCACTAATTATTAGAAATCTAGAAATCACACTTTTAAAATGTTTCTGTGGGAACCCTGGTTCTTCAAAGATGAAATGGGATGAATTAAACGATTATATATCTTTATTTTTTGTTGTTTTTTCTTATTTTAAATCATAAGTAGGGCTCCAAGATTTGGGGAAAAATGTAAAATTTTCTGATAAAAAAACTAATTTATTTAATATTCTTTTATTTATTTTTTTCATTTGCTGTGCTTGTTTATTTGACAGAAATATAATTTACACCTGTACTGTGCTTATACTGTAGGGTGTTATTATTATCTAAAAGTATTTACAAATTGTTTTTAGTAATTGAAATGAAATAGAATAGGACAATTAGGCTAGATAAATATTAGAACTTAACAAAATTAAAAAATAAATTTAAATGAACTAACTGAAATGTTAAAATTGAAGGACAGCAATAACTACAACTGAAATAAAAATAAATTAAAGTTAAATGTAAGTATAAAAAGAACCAAAAAGCTATTAAAAATAATACAAATTATTTAAACGAAAATGTAAAATATAAAAATAAAAACTTCAAAATCAAAACGATATAGTATACTAAATGTAAGTATTTAACCACTGTTGTTTTATTTGTTATTTTTCCATTTGCTGTGCTTGTTTGTTTGGCAGCACAGTTTGTGATTATACATCAATCATGACCCAGAGCCGATGCAGAGATTTAGTGTGAACTGATCTGCTCTGAGACGCTGAAAACACTGGCGAGTCATGATAAATGAAGACAGTGTCACGCTTCACTCTAAAACAGCGCATACTTTTACTGAATTAAATCACAGCCTTTGCAGTTTGATAATTGATGAGATATATTGCAGTCTCAGTGAATCGTGCAGCCCTGATTTTAGGTCGACTTGAAGCCCTCTGTTTGACAACCACAAATTGAAATAATGTGATGTTTGGCTAAAGGTTGTTTGCATTGGTATTTTGATCCAGCATATGTCGAATGTGTTCTCAGCATCAGAAGAGCTCTCAGTGGTGTCAGGATCATTTCCTCAACTACAAAGGGCTCCTCCGGGCCGTGGCTGTGCGCGAGCAGCTGCGACACCTCCTCAACAAGTTCAAGGTGCCTCGGACCTCCAGTGAAGGTGACTCCTCATCCTCTCCACCATATCACATTATCACATTATTGCCCTGTCAGTTGCACCTAACACTTTATCTTGATTTCATGATTTTCTAGTGTTGTTCTATCAGTTTTCATACTGGTCCGTCGCACCATCAGACCACATTGTCAGTGTGTCGTGTTTTCATACTACCGTTTGTCATATCGGTAACATGCTTCATCCTCAGACTTGAATAAAGCAATAAGCCCCGTGAAGCCGTGGTTTACAGTGGATTTATAACAGCACTCAACCAATCAGAATCAAGGACCGGAACACTCGGTTTTATAATGTCGTATCAGTGTGTCATCACATGACTGTATTTCGTATGTGTTCAGTGATTTCTCGCTCTTCTGTCTGTGCTGCAGGTGATCCGGATGTGATTCTCAGATGTATTGTGTCTGGTTTTTTTGCGAATGCCGCCCGAATGCATCACTCCGGCTCCTACAGGTCGGTTCATTCCTCCCTACTTCAGTTTCCTCAGTAACCTACTGACTGTTCCCGCCATAAATGTGTCTTTTGCAGTGTTGGGGAAAGTTACTTTTAAAAGTAATGCATTACAATATTGAGTTACTCCCTAAGAAAGTAACTAATTGCGTTATTTATAACTTTCCATAAAAAGAAACTGTGTTAATTTACTTTTGAGTTACTTTTTCCTCATCTGTGCTGGGCTTGCTTGTTTATTTTTAATATAAAAAGTTATATTTTTGGCTAACAGAAAAGCCCTTTCACACCAGAAGTGAAATGAATACGCCTCAGGCTGAAGGAAATGGAAATTCACGTCTGTACAGTAGAGGGCGCAGCTCAAACAAACCTTTCATGGATTGCATGAAGAATAGAAAGTAAAACACTCAAAAAATATCAAGACATTTTTGCATATTAGTGTAGTTGAATTGGATCATTGAAGGTCAGCAGCAAATACATTGGTTAATAAAATTGGATTAAATGCATAAAGGATTTTTGTTATTTAACATATTTAATTATTGCAGGTTTGCGTCATATTCTGAGTTTGCGTTTCACTGTTTTAATTCATTTTGAGGAACACTGAATCTGTTTTTGTGCTGTAAGATGAGTAAATACATGTTTTATTTATATTTATATATAAATAAATATGTATATAATATTTTAAATAAATATAATAAATGTTGTATATTAAATATTATAAATAAATATTTTTAATATTATATAAATATTTATAAAATATTTTATTTATAAGGACAACACACATTAATCAACATTTCTGTAAATGTGCCAGTGTTAGCCAGCCAGCTAATGTTCAGCTGCAGTCCTTTGGCAAGATGTCTCCGAGCCCTTTAAAATATCAAGAAGAATGAACAAAAAACAAGAAGACATCAGTACACTAACACAATAACAGCAATCAACACGATTAGCCATGCAAGCACACGAAGCGACAACGCACAGCCTTCAGTAGGTGTGTGCAGGCATGCTGGACAAACATTAACCATACATGAAGCACAACAGACACCATTATGGGTTAATAAAATAACACACACCTAAATCAGTCGACACATGAGAAGCAAAGTAACTGGTGTCATTTATTTGAAAAAGATATTTTCCTGTAAAAATAGTAAAAGTAATGCGTTACTTTACTAGTTACTTGAAAAAGTAATCTGATTCCACATCTCGCGTTTCCCCCAACACTGCTCTTTTGTGTGTGGCTAATCTTCCTCTAATGTTGTTGATTGTCCAGGACTCTCCGTGATGACAGGGAACTGTTCATTCACCCTGATTCGGTGCTGTATGGAGAAAAGCCCCCGAAATGGTACTTATATAAACCCAAGGGAATTAATGGTGCTTATTCCATTTAGTTTGTTGGTTTTTCACTGAATACTAACTGAACTCTTTGTTTGGGGCCGCGGCGCAGGGTGGTCTTCAATGAGGTGGTTCAGACCAGCAAGTACTACATGCGTGACGTGACGGCGGTCGAGTCCTCCTGGCTGGTGGAGCTGGCGCCTCACTTCTACAAACAGGCCAAGGTGAGAGCGACACAAACCACACAGCATTTACAGGCAGATGAGCCGATCTAGACGCCTCTCTTCTGTCTGGACGAGTGTTGTCACGGTACCAAAATTTCAGTATTCGGTACCAATACCAGTGAAAATCCACGGTTCTCGGTACCAATTTCGGTACCAAAGCAAAACACAAAAACATGCTAATTAAAACATTTGACTATACTTTCATTTAATCCAAACTGTGGGATTTAAAAAAACCTAGAGTTATTCAGCCAAAAATAACAACTAAGTTAGCTTAAAAAAAAAAAAAAAAGCCCAAAACTGCTTTTCTGACTGATATGACACAAACAATGTTAACCATTTGTACACCTTAATCATGTTTGTTTATAAATGTTTAAAAAATTGTTTAAAGTGTTGTCTGCTCACCAAAGCTGCATTTATTTGATCAAAAACACAATAAAAACAGTAATATTATAAAATAGTATAACAATTTAAAATAACAGTTTTCTATATCTGTTAAAATGTAATGTATTTCTGTGATCAAAGCTGTATTTTCAGCATCATTACTCCAGTCTTCAGTGTCACATGATCTTCAGAAATCATTCTAATATGCTGCTCGGGAAACATTTCTGATTATTATCAATGTTGTGTATTTTTGTGCAAAAAAAGTTTTTTTTTAAAGATCCTTTGTTGATTAGGAAGTTCAAAAGAACAGCATTTATCTGAAATAGAAATCGTTTGTAACATTATAAATATCTACACAGTTGCTTCTGATTAATTTAATGCATCCTTGCCGAATTTAAAGTATTAATTTTCCCCTGAAAAACATTCTCACCTTTAAAGTTTAAATTAAAAACTGGTTTTACTGAATCATTTATACAAATGCTTCAACAAAAATACAAGCCAATTCCTTTCATTACAAAACCAATGAACCTCACTAGTCATATTTGCTCTTTGCTACAGTTAAATACGTTTTGGTTGTTGATGATGTCACACAAAAATATATTAACATGGCTTTTTTATACAAAAACAGACTAATATTGCCTTTAAAAAATGGCTTTTTTCCCCCACCTCTGCCTCTCTGATTTGTCTTATAGCACGGGTCTCTGAACAGCAAGCGGGCCAAAGTCTTCTGAGCTGAGCTACATCCACACTTCCAGGTTTTTGCTGAACAGCTGGCCATAGATAGAGGAAGATCTTAAGGAACCGCTCCTCTAAAACTAAAGGAACTATTAAGTACACACATGCACACTTTGGTGTTTATTGCAGCTGGAAGGCAAAAGGAACACTGTGGTATTTTGTATATACAAATGTATGTGATACATTTATGCGGTCTTGGTCATCTTTGTATTATTTAACAGCCATTGGAATAAGTTGACTGTGATTTTGTTGTTTACTGTTTGAGAGTGAGAGAATGACTGGATGGATGGATGGATAGATATTGATGATGTACAGCTTTACAACATCGCACGAAGCCCTACCCTCAACAGTAACCATAATATTACTATAATAAGCTACTTTGTACCAGTTATTTCGAACCCTCATCGGAGAAATACTGTGTAGCTCAAACGTAGTGGCCTTTTAACCATTATGTGCCAAATATTATAAATCCGTAGAACATTTCCTGATGTATGTGGAATGTGAAATGAATTGTAGTTACACTGTCAGCATGAGACAAAAAAGTGCCATTTTTTAAATATTATATATATATAGGTCCCCATAAAGTAGCCTTGTTATGCACCTCTGGCCTAAAAACTGTGTTATTAGGTGTAATTATTCATTTCATAGTGTAGTGTAAGATCTCATTTAGGAAAGATCAGCCATGACTTGTTCAGTGTGGTGAGTGAATAGCACAGCGAATGAGACGCCTCAGGGAGGAGCTTCTTTCTTATTAAAGTAAATGGGGTGCTAACTGTGGATATGGCAACCCTTCTCAGGCCACGCCTCTTCTGGGCGTGGCGTTTAATAGGAAGGCTGAGGTGCCAATCATGTGGGTGGAGGCGGAGCCTCTCATAATGTGATGTTTTGACAACGTTTGTGATGTTTTAGTTTTACTGTGACATGTTGGTCCCTGCATAGTTTATTATATCCCAAAAAATGTAATTAAAATCTACATTCAAGGTTACTTCTGTAACATTATTACCAAATGTCTTCAAGACAACACACATGGTTATAGAGTATATGTAGTCGGTAGACTTGAGTAGTGTAGATTTAGCTGCTGACGGAGTCCTGTGCAGTCTTATTGATAGCAGTTTAAACGTTCTTGCATGTCTTTAAACAATACAGATCTCACGTAGTTTCACAGCAGTGCGGTTATTTGTGGAGGAAATCAAATAATCATACCTTACTCTGACTCTGTCCAGATGTGCTGCTCCAGAGCTCTGTGTGGCAGAGAGTCAAATAAAGTCTGATGTTCACTGTAAAAACACGTGCCGAGTCTCTACTGAGGTCTGTTTTACATAGAATAAAGGTGGATGGAAACTGTGGAAAACTATGCGGTTTGGTTTTGTATAAAAGTGTCCATGTGATGCTGGTAAAATATTAAAACTGCTTCATGTTTTAGGACTTGACACTCAAATACAGGCTACAAATAATAGCAGAGATATCGAACTACATGTTTATGATTAAAACAAGTGTGTGATTGACCAGAAGGTGTCAGTGTTGGTCAGAGAAATACATTCAGTCTGATTCAGAGAAACATTTCATCAGATTATGAACTATTCTCTTGTCTAGCATGTGCTAATAAATGTGCACATCTGAAATAATATTACAGTCTTTTGGAGACACTTTGAGGTCAGCAGGAGGTTTGGGGTTAGTAGGAATTTTTTTGTTTGTTTTGAAAAAAGTCTGTTATGCTCACCAATTTATTTTTTAGTTAAAAGCAGTAATATTGCAAACTATTATTACATTTTAAAAATAATTGTCTCCTAATTGATCACTGTTGTAAGTATAAATGGCTTAATGAACTTCGTGTATATATATATATATATATATACAGGTGCATCTCAATAAATTAGAATGTCATGGAAAAGTTCATTTATTTCAGTAATTCAACTCAAATTACAGTCTGGTCAGCTATCCTTACTCACACACACATGCGCACATTCACACACGCACGCATGCTCACACTCACGCACACACACACGCACGCACACACACACACACACTCACGCACACACACACACACTCGCACACACACACACAGTCTGGTCAGCTATCCTTACACACACACACTCACATACACACACACGCGCACATGAGGAGTTTATTCAACTCCATCTCCTCCCATCCACACACCTGTGGATGCGTCTTATGATTTACACTCAACAAAATATGTCAGAATAGTGGCTATTGGATGCTGATTTACCACAATTTCCTACATGGGATCTATTTATCATGAGGTTTTCTAAAAACTAATTATATATTAATCCTGTCAAGCGATAAATTGCATACAAAAAAGTTTTTGTTTACATAATATATGTGTGTGTGCTGTGTATATTTATTATGTATATACACACACATGCATGTATATATTTAAGAAAAATGTTTATATAGCCTATAAAATATATAAATCTATATATATATATATATATATATATATATAGTGCTGTCAAACGATTCATCACGATTAATCACATCCAAAATAAGTTTAATAAAATAAAAGTTTTTATTTATATAATATATGTGTGTACTGTGTATATTTATTATGTATATATAAAAGCACACACATACAGTATATATTTTGAAAATATTTACATGTATACAGTGCCGCTTGAAAGTTTGTGAACCCTCTAGAATTGTCTATATTTCTGCATAAATATGACACAAAACATAATGAAAATTTCGTGTCGTGAAAGTTGACAAAGAGAACCCAATCAAACAAATGAGATGAAAATATATACTTTGTCGTTTATTTATTCAGGAAAATGATCCAATATTACATATCTGTGAGGTGGAAGTGTATCATGGCACAAACAAATGAGATCTCTGAGGACCTCAGAAAAAGAGTTGGTGTTGCTCATCAGTCTAGAAAAGGTTACAAAGCCATCTCTAAAGAGTTTGGACTGGACAATGGGACCCTTTGGACCCATCTGTGAAACATGATGGTGGTAGTATCATGGTTTGGGCCTGTTTTGCTGTATCTGGTCCAGGACGGCTAGCCATCATTGATGGAACAATGAATTCTGAATTATACCAGCGAATTCTGAAGGAAAATGTCAGGACATCTGCCCGAGAACTGAATCTCAAGAGAAAGTGGGCCATGCAGCAAGACAACGACCCCAAGCACACAAGTCGTTCTACCCTTTGTTGGATTGGATTCTCTTTGTCTACTTTCAGGATTTGTGTGAAAATCTAATTATGTTTTGGGTCATATTTGTGCAGAAATATAGAAAATTCTAAAGGGTTCACAAACTTTCAAGCAGCACTGTATATTTATATTCATATAATTTATATGATATATATTATATAAACAAAACATATTTTTCTTAAATATATACATGCATATATTATGTGAACAAAAACTTTTATTTTGCGATTAGGGCTGTCCTCGACTAAGGAATTTTCTGGTCGACTAGTAGTTGTTCATTTTAAGCATTAGTCGACTAATCGCACATTTATTAATAAACCATTTAAATCATTATTATGAGCCTTTAATTGCCTATGTAGCCTAATATATGCACTCAAGTGCACGAATAAGGCTTGCCACAGCACATCGGCAGAAGTAATGGTTATGAATGTGTCAGTGACAAACAGTAAGGACACTGCATTAACATTTGAATAATTTGATAAACTAGTGATATCTTTGTTTTCGGTTTAAGAGATTAATTTGGCGACACTGACTCCGCAGTACTGCTGCGCCTGTCTGCATGTTTCATACGGATTACATAATCTGAGAATATTTGTTTTCCATTTGAATTGGTTCATTTGAAAGTAGACATTTCACTCTCTATAGATATATTTTTCATGTCCGTAAGGTAAAGATATACACAGAGTTTCGCTCTCAAGTTCACAGAGACCGAGACGGCAGAAATTGCATCATATTTGCTTTCATTATTTCACAAAAGCACAATTTGTTGTTATTGTGAGTGCACACAAATAAACGTAGAGTCTTTACAGATTTGAAAGATGTATTACTCTTATCTGTATGAGCAAAAATGACGGAGTATTTTAAGAGCAAGTGAGCGCACCGGCGCCTCCATCTGTCCTGCAGTGAGCTGCTGTTCAGCTTCCACACTCCACACAGACACTTGAATAGCGCACATTTCTCTTGGTTAACTTAGACTGATCAGCCATGTAAAGTTGCTAATACTTACATATTTCAGATATATAATATTAATATAAATATATACATATAAATACATAAGTATATATTTTGTAAATACATACAAAATATATACTGGTTGTCTGTGTATTTATATATACATTAAAAATATAGGCTACACAGTACACACACATATATTATGTAAACAAAATCTTTTATTTGGGATGCGATTAATTGTGATTATTCGTTTGACAGCACTATATGCATTATGCATTTATTTTATTCTCAGTTTATTCCTTTTATCTATTATTTGTCATGACTAGATGTTATAATTAAGAACGACTAATATTATCAGATATTATTAATCGTGTTTGTACAGTGTGCCTCCATTAAGTAGCATTAATAGTGCTTTAAACTCTTAGCTGTCAGGATTATGGACCTGTTTTGTTGTGTTTTCCCTCCCCATGTGCTCAGTGACCCAGTTTCTCCTCTGTTTGATTGTGTTCATGTGATTCAGGTGTGTCGTGTTAATTGTCCTCATTACCCCATGTATTTTGAGTCCCAGTCTGTGCATTCTGTCTTGGTCGGGTCTACATTGTGATGTACGTGTGTCTTCTCCCGTTCCTGGTTTGGATTACCCCTTGTGTGGACTCATTAAAGACTGTTTATTCTAATCTACATCTCCGTTGTTCACTCCGACACGGTGCGTGATATTAACGTTCCAACGTTCCACCTGCGGGACGTTTTGCATTGAGTTAAATTTGACAGGAATGCTCATATTTATTACCTTACATATGGAAATGATTGCATGCAGACAGTGCACCCTATTATATTAGTTTGAAAAATGAAAATGGCTATATAGACTATGGGACAAAAAAACTCTTTCAAACTATTTTCTGTATATCAAAATAAAATAGCTTTACCTGAAAATGCGTATTATATGAGGTTTCATATAAACTGAAGCCAAGGGAATTTATGCAAGACTTTCTTTTGCTCTGAGGATAGCATTAGCCTACATTTTATTTAGACAAGACATTAGAGGACATTATAACTGTATTTAATAAAGTACACCTTTATTGTTGTCAACCCTTGTTAAACTGCTAAATATTTCAGTTCTGCCAGACAAATAACAAGATGTGTTGTGGAGCTCCAAGCTGTTATCACATTTAGATGAATTAATGAATTAAACTAAATATCACTGAAACAAAACAGCTAAGAATTAAACAACTAACAAAACGAAGAAACTGCCGCTGATGGCAGGTTTGGCCTGTGTGTGTGTGTGTGTGTAGAGAGGGATGTAATCAGTCGCGCAGCCACCCGGCTCTTGGGCCGGTGACAAATCGAAAGTGTCTCGCTGTAGTTTATTGCCCTGATCAGGTCAAACGAAAAATATTGGAGGTCTGGGCGAAGAGACAGTTCCGTCTGCCGCAGATAAATGGACTGATCATTTCTTATTGAGAAACAATTCCTAAAAGGTAGTTTACAGCATGACTGAGGGAAGCAGGCGGCGCAGAGCTCCTACCCTGACCCTTCCCTCCGCCGCTGAATTAAATGGATAGAGAGAGGGCGAGTTTCTGATGGCACAACTCCACCGCAGAGACACTCCATTTATTATGGAGCAGGGGCCTCTGATGAAGTGTAGGCAGAGGGTTCTTCTTCTTTATTTATTTATTTTCTCGCTTTTTCTCTCCCAGGTGAAGTACAAGGCTGGCCTTCAGGCTTCTACACTCCAAATGGATAGAGGGAGGCAATTGAATTTTACACTCCCCTGGTTATGATTAATGCCCGTCTGTGATGGCTGTAGAGGCGGGAAACCGCCGCAAGGTGGCGCTGGTAATCCACACGCGTCTCTGCTTCCCAGTTCGCATTTCGTGCCCTGAAAGTATGTACTTCGCTGATAATGGGAATGTAGGTACTGTTGAGTAAGACTGTACACCAGAATTTCTACATAAAATCATGATGTAACTAGATAGCTAAATCCATTACCTCAAAATTCTCTGATTACCGGTACTTAAGGTTTGTACATTGCGCTGTAGTTAGGTACAGTTCTTCTGAAAAAGTTAAGAGAAACAACTCCACAAACAACTCTTTCGCTGTTCAAGGGGTTTCCTCGTCAGGTAAAGTGCACTTCATGGCCAAAAGTAAAAGGTGTGTTTGCACTTGAACACCATGCATGAAACCACTGGCATTAATTGCTATCTAACATCTTCTACTCTTCTGTGAAGGCCTTATAGTAGAGTCGTGGATGCAACCATTTTGCCTCAAAGGCCCTCCTATTCTCATAATATTTAAAGACCCCCATAAATTCTAAATATATATGGTATTTCTGCTGATGAAGCTGCTTATTTTAAAATAGGAGCATTGGTAAGGGTTTTTATAGGTAGATTGTTATAGTTAACTAAAACCGAAACTTAAAAAAAAAAAACATTAACTAAAATAAAAATAAAAAAATACATTGAGAAAAAAAAAATGTAGAGAAACAGAAAAATGTACTGGTATTTTCTGCCAGGCCATTTTCCATTAACTTTACAGACATTTCCTTTAACCCAGAATACAATGATTAATTCAAAATGTGAGGAAAACACCTTTTTTTTTTAACAATCATTATGCAAAATTTCTTTATATTAACACAGTACAGTGGACCTTATTTTTACAGACTTTTTATGGTGTTCTAAAATAACTAAAACTGAAGTAAAAATGTGTAAAAACAATAGCAATCTTGATTTAGTTTTTTAGCATTTGCAGTTATATTATTGTACTATAATAATCATAAAATAAAATAAAAAGAAATTATAAAAAGAAATTGTATAAAATAATAAAATTGTATTAATTGGAGGTTTGCTGAGGCTCTCTGGTTGAGAACCACTGATGGAGAAAGTCCCAATTACAAAATAATTACAGGAATAGCCAAAATAGTCTTTTTTTAAATCTTGCCGCTTTCTGGCTGCAAGCTCACTTTCATCTGCCTCTATTTTTGAGTGCAACTCTAACATTTCAAAATCCAATCAACAACCAAAAGACAGAAACCAGGTCTGGCCACACATTTGTTTCTTTTAGGACAATCCGTTACACTCGGATGAACTTCATAATACAGAACAAAAAATTTGTCGCCGCTTCCATTTCATTGTGACTTTAAGCCAGCCTAAGCTGGTTTTCTGATCTTAGCTTGGCCAGTCTGGTCTGGTTTGCTGGTTTAGTGGTCCAGTGGTGCAATAGGGTAGTGTTAAAACAAACTCCACTTTATTCTGCAGTCAATGTTAATGGAAAGTGTGCCCCACTGGCAGCGTGTTATTGCTCTGTGCTCCGTGTGCAACCTGGAGAGTGGGCAGTAAATGTCACTTTATCACTTAACCCATTATATAAGGGTTGAAAGGTCTAATAAAACCCACGCGAGGTGCTGTTATTGGACTACATAATGTGTGTTTATGGCTCTGCTGCAGGGATTCAGAGATATTCACTTGTAAACCTGTAGAGAAGCAATGAAATTCTTCTCTTGATGAACATTAATGGAGGTTTATTCATTTGGCAAATACAATTTTGTGAAAACCGATCGGGTTAAATTTTGTTCTGTTGACATGATCAGCTGCACTTTGACTCGGGGAACGTATGACATGCATCAAGTGTGATTAGATCTGTTTATTTGCAGTTTCACCCAGAATGCCTGAGCAATATGTAAAGAACTTTATAGAGGTTCTTTGGTAATGAAAGGATCAATATGTATTACTGTGCTCAAGACAGGAGACAGCGGCGGCTTTAATTTAGCATTAATAATGCAGGAACAGATCAAGTTGAGTGTGTGAGAGAGAGTGTGTGTGTATCCGTGGTGATTTGAGCTATGATCACAATATCCAGGAATGCAGTATAACAGATCATAGATATCATTACTTTTATACAAAGTCATTTTTTAATGTTTCACCAGATGAGACAACATGTTTTAAAACTGAATGTGAGCTCTAGTCTTACACCAATACTAATGAACAGTATTAGGAGTAACGTATTGCAAGTTACGTAACCAGATATTTTTTTCAAGTAACTAGTAACATTCCACCTCGCTGCCCCACTCCGGGTACGTCGGTGGTTCCGCTGGTCCCGCTTGTACGGTATCTGGAAGCCTGGCTAGCGCTGTCCAGGCCGTCTTGCTGGCTCCTTCGAACCATTAGACTCGCCTATGCGATTCAGTTCGCCCGGCGTCTCCCCAAGTTCAGGGGCGTCCACTTCACATCAGTGAAGGCAGTCGATGCTCATGTCTTGCGTGCGGAGATCGCAGTCCTGCTGGCGAAGGATGCGATAGAGCTGGTCCCTCCAGCCGATATGAGTGCGGGGTTTTACAGCCCCTACTTTATTGCACCCAAGAAAGGCGGTGGGTTATGACCGATATTGGACCTGCGTGTCTTGAACCGCGTGTCGTGTCCGTTCAAGAAGTTAATGCAGAAACGCATCTTCGGGTGCATCCGTCCCCTAGATTGGTTTGCAGAGACCGACCTGAAGGACGCGTACGTTCATGTGTCAATCCTACCGCGCCACAGACCTTTTCTGCGGTTTGCATTCGAGGGTCGAGCATATCAGTACAAGGTCCTGCCCTTCGGGCTGTCCCTGTCCCCCCGTGCCTTCACGAAAGTTGCGGAGGGGGCTCTTGTTCCCCTGAAAGAGCAGGGTGTTCGCATCCTCAACTATGTCGACGACTGGCTCATACTAGCACAGTCTCGGGATCAGTTGTGTGAGAACAGGGATTTGGTGCTCAGGCACCTCAGCCTTCATGGCTGAGTCCCGAGGTGGGCGTGGCAGCGCAGCACTCACCGGGTCCAAGTTACACCAGCCTGTCTCCAAACCTTCACCCCGTGGTCAGACCTTGCGGTTCTTCGGGCAGGAGTGCCCCTGGACCAGGTCTCGAGTCATGCTGTGGTACATACGGATGCCTCCACCACCGGCTGGGGTGCCACGTACAACGGGCAAGCAGTCTCGGGGGTGTGGACGGCCCCCAACTGCACTGGCACATCAACTGCCTAGAGTTGCTAGCAGTACGTCTTGCCTTGAACTGTCTCAGAGGGCGCTTACTAGGCAAGCACGTGCTGGTCCGCACAGACAACACTGCGACTGTTGCGTACATCAACCGACAAGGTGGTCTGCGCTCCCGTCGTATGTCGCAACTCGCCTGCCACCTCCTCCTCTGGAGTCAGAAGCGTCTGAGGTCGCTTCGTGCCGTTCACATTCCGGGCCTGCACAACCGTGCAGCTGACGAGCTGTCACGAGCGGCACTCCCCGGAGAATGGAGACTCCATCCCTGGACGGTCCAGCTGATTTGGAGACGTTTGGAGTCGCTCAGGCAGACCTGTTTGCCTCTCCAGAAATCACTCAATGCCAGCTGTTCTACTCCCTGACCGAGGGAACACTCGGCACGGACGCACTGGCACACAGCTGGCCTCGGGGCCTGCGCAAATATGCGTTTCCCCCAGTGAGCCTTCTTGCACAGACACTGTGCAAAGTCAGGGAGGATGAGGAGCAGGTCCTGCTTGTGGCGCCCTACTGGCCCTCTCGGACCTGGTTCCCAGAAATTAGCACTGGCACACAGCTGGCCTCGGGGCCTGCGCAAATATGCGTTTCCCCCAGTGAGCCTTCTTGCACAGACACTGTGCAAAGTCAGGGAGGATGAGGAGCAGGTCCTGCTTGTGGCGCCCTACTGGCCCTCTCGGACCTGGTTCCCAGAAATTATGCTCCTCATGACACCCGCGTCCAGACCTCTGGAAACTTCATGTCTGGTCCCTGGACGGGACGCGGAGGTTCTAGGTTACCTACCTCATAGAGGGGAGAACGGTGGGGAAGCACCACCTGGTCATCAGGTTCCTTAGGGGGGCCAGAAGGTTGAACCCTCCTCGGCCTCCCTCTATACCTTCTTGGGACCTGTCTCTGGTGCTCAAAGCACTACAGCGGGTCCCATTTGAGCCTTTGCAATCAGTTCAGCTGAAATTTCTTTCAATGAAGACTCTGCTCCTGGTTGCACTGGCCTCCATCAAGAGGGTAGGGGACCTGCACGCATTTTCGGCGACGATTCGTGCCTAGAGTTTGGGCCGGCTGACTCCCAGGTAATCCTGATGCCCCGGCCCGGCTATGTGCCCAAGGTTCCCACTACTCCCTTCAGGGATCAGGTGGTGAACCTCCAAGCGCTGCCCTCGGAGGAGGCAGACCCA
>NW_015636262.1:102620-102998 GCF_001515625.1 Sinocyclocheilus rhinocerous
GCCTCAGAGCCCGTGTTTCCCCGGCAGACTTCTGCCATTTCCATGAGGGTTACAATCACCTCTAATCTTCCATATGCACCTAAACGGTTGTTCATATGTGTAACTGCTTCCGAAACCTCCTTCGGGAAGGATGGGGCTTCTGCAACGTTCCTGTTCCAAGTGGATCAGGTACGTTTTCCCAGTGTTATCCAATCTCACTGAGCGGGTAGTGCTACGACAACAGTGACTGGCCTTCTTTTTGCCAGCCCCGGCCTACACCAAAAAGGGGCCCGGGCGGCTCACACAGGACATTGGAAGGGGCAGCATCCATGGCGCTTTGGTAGGGATTCCCAATTCGTAACTGAAAGGGAACACATTGGTTACGTATTGTAACCCTCG
>NW_015636262.1:103390-109597 GCF_001515625.1 Sinocyclocheilus rhinocerous
GTTACGTATTGTAACCCTCGTTCCCTGAAGGAGGGAACGGAGACATCCCGTCGCCACGGCTGCTGTACCACCGCTGGGCGGCCAGGTCACCGGCTCGGCTCTGAAGTGAAAAGCTGATTATGCGCTGCACCGGCTGCCTACTTATACTCACGCTGTGATCAGCGGCAGCTGGATGCAATAATCACATGCCAATGTGCATTGGCTCGTTTAGTTACACTCAAAGTAGATTGGTCTCTCTAGCGAGATTCCCCAATTCGTCGGTCACCGACGTGACTTCTCCGTTCCCTCCTTCAGGGAACGAGGGTTACAATACATAACCGAGACGTTACTGTAGCACTTGCATTTACTAATTTCACTTGCACAAAAACAGATTTAGTGTTCCTCAAAATGAATAAAAACAGTGAAATGCAAACTCAGAATATGACACAAACCGCTAATAATTAAATATGTTAGATAACAAATATCCTTTATGCATTTAATTTAATTTGTCTTTGCTGCTGACCTTCACCACCTTTGTGAAAGATGTGAAAGGGCTTTTACATTTGCCAAAAATATATATTTTTATATTAAAACAAACAAGCAAATCCAGCCCAGATGAGAAAAAGTAACGCAAAAGTAAAGTAACTCATTACTTTCCATGAAAAGTAACTAAGTAATGCAATTTGTTACTTTTTAAGGGAGTAACACAATATTGTAATCCATTACTTTTAAAAGTAATGGTTAGACTTTATTTTAAGGTGTCCTTCTTACAGTGTAATTATAAATTTAAGTACTGAGTAATATTAATTAACTACATGTACTTACTATATGTGACCCTGGAGCACAAAAGCAGTCATAAATAGCACGGGAATATTTGTAGCAATAGCCAACAATACATTGTATGGGTCAAAATGATTGATTTTTCTTTTGTGCCCAAAATCAAGATATTTTGTAAATTTCCTGTAAATATATCAAAACTAAATTTTTGATTAGTAATATGCATTGCTAAGGACTTCATTTGGACAACTTTAAAGGCGATTTTCTCAATATTTAGATTTTTTTGCACCTTCAGATTCCAGATTTTCAAATAGTTGTTCAGCCAAATATTGTCCTATCCTAACAAACCATACATCGATGGAGAGCTTATTTATTCAGATTATATATAAATCTCAATTTAAAAAAACTGACCCTTATGACTGGTTTTGTGGTCCAGGGTCACATATGGTTAGGGTTAGGGTTAGACTTAGGCTTAGGGTTACTTGCATGTAATTATGCATCATTTATTGTTAACAAGGACACCTTAAAATAAAGTGTTACCAAAGTAACTTTCCCAAACACTGCTAAAGAATATATTAAATAATAGTAGATATTATTTATTATTTAATTAATCGTATCATTTAATTTCTTAGGGCTGTTCAAACTGACCTTGTAACTTTTTAAAGAAGCCATAAAACAGGCTGTAGGTTTAATTTAAATGTACAAATGTAATTCATCAGAAGCACATGAAATGAATAAAGAGTTGCTAACATTAAAAGTAAAATGCAATAACTTTTCAAGCTCTATTATGTCAAAGTTTTGCCAGTTTTAAGAATATTCCTTCACTAATCCTTCAAGCAGCACTTTGGTCGGACATTGAATGGGTTTGTGGGTAAAGGAAGCAGACAGTGCAGTCTTTTAAAGGTGGAGGAATATGGGCAGATAACTGGACATACAAACAATGTAGGAGTGATGGGGCAAAGGGTGTTGAGATTGAGGGAGAAATCAATAGAAAATCAGCGTTTTGGGACGGCCACTCATTTATCAGATGACACGGTTAAATAGCGTTAAGGCACTAAAAATGAGAAAAATATGTCCCGTCCCGGCCGTCGTATTGATCACGCGTGAATGGGCCTGTGGAAGGCTGAAGCTACTAATAAAATAAGACATATCTGAGAGTGAATCAGCCAGGAATCGATCGGGACGGTGATCAAGGCCAAAAACATCTTCACTGGGATTTAAACCCTGATACTCTGACCCCCCACACACAAAAAACACGCGTTCACACCTCACACAACACACGTTTGACAGGGCGATGCTTCTCAAATCCCGATTCAACTGGAACGACCGGCCCTGTCCGGCGCTCCTGCCAAAAGCCATAAGAATCCAGAGCTCAAGGTCACTGAGAAACCAACAACACGAGCCTCACCGAAATCTCAGGATAGATACCAGACAAACGTTTGAATGCATGACTGAGTTGATGTTTCTCCTGATCTTAAAACCTCTATTGATCTAAAAGCTTGAGATTAGTTTTGAATACAAATTTCCATTCTGTCTATTCAATTCAAGTTTATTTATATAGCGCTTTTCACAATACAAATTGTTGCAAAGCAGCTTTACAGAAAATGAAAGTTTCTATGTTATATTCAGTAGTAGCTTATCGGTAGCACTTTATTTTATAGTACGTCAAGTCAAGTCAAGTCACCTTTATTTATATAGCGCTTTTAACAATACAGATTGTGTCAAAGCAACTGAACAGCATTAATTAGGAAAATAGTGTGTCAATAATGCAAAATGACAATAGTAAACACAAATTTTTCAGTTAAAGGCAGTTCATCATTGAATTCAGTGATGTCATCATCCAGCTCAGTTCAGTTAAAATAGTATCTTTGCAATCACATGCTAAAATAACAACAACTTACTGACACATAGTAAGAAATGGTTATAAAAAAAACTGAAACAGAAGTGAAACAAGTAGTAGGAATATTTTCATATCACAATACCTCTTATCTGGTAATTACACATCTGAACTACCCTCTCTCTCCATCACTCATTCAACGGACAGCACTAGTGCAATGGCAGAGCAGTAATTCTTTGAGTTTGTAAAACTAGTTATTTCTTAACTATGTAATACTATATTAGTGTTTGTCAAGCTTTCTCCAAATTCCACTAAAACGTATGGGATACAGTAATTCCTTTTTTTTAATTATTATTATTTCCCCTATTATACATCACCCATGGAGTGCATTAATGGATGGGCAAGAGGGGAGGGTCAGGGCCATGAAAGGGGAACAGACCCCCACTCCAGGGCAGTGAAGACCAAGGAGAATCCAGAGGAACAGAAGATTGGGCGCAGAGGAATGGTTGCAGACCCAGAAGAAAGGATAACCAGTGTAGAGGCCAAAGCGGAGCTGGACGATCGGAGGACCAAGGCAGAGCTGGGGTCTCGGAAGACTGAGGCCGAGCTGGTGAGACTGAAGACCAAGATGGAGCCAGGGGAATGGAAGACCCAGGTAGAACTGGAGACCCAAGGCAAAGCTGGATAGACTGGAGCCAAGGGAACGACATACCAAGTGGAGCCAAGGGAAAAAGGGACCCTGGTGGGGATTCCCAAGGAGGAGCCAGGGGATCAGAGAACCTTGGTTGAGTCAACAAACCCAGAGAACACAGTGGTTTTGACAGACCAGAAGGCTGTGGTCAAGCTGGTGAAGCCGGAAATCCTTGATGAGGAGGCTTTCATGCTGGATGGAACCAGCAGAAGGGGAAAGACTAGGGTTCTGGATGAGACCAGAGAGTTAATCAAGGCGGACAGCCAATCAGCGCAGAAAGGGCTTTAGAGGTTGGCATTAGGGTGGGGATTAGTTCCAGGATGGATATACAGTGATTGCTGCTTCTACGATGAACTGAGTGATGTGCACTGGATCAGGGATGGACAAGGCCTCAAGCTGGGGGTCAGTAGTAGGGGTGTGTGTGCAGACTCTGTGTCCATCTTAAACATGATTAGGAGCTCAAGGGGCTGGAAGTAGAGCTCTAGGAATGGAGTTGCTGGAGTTGTGAGGTGGAGGTCCTCCTCTCCCACGGTGAATGGGGGTTCTTACCAACTGAAGAACCAAATCAAAAACTGGCACAATGTCCTTCGAGGACCATCCATTGGTCATTGAAGGAACAACTGTCCAGGGTGAGTAAGCTGATATGGACAGCTGTTAGATCCATCGGTAGCACTTTATTTTACAGTACGTGTACTTCCCTGGTACATACAGTACATGGTAAATATCTTGTACCTACAAGCAAATAAGTGGTAACACAAGGTACTTACCGGAAGTGTATGTATATAGTAACAAATAAGAAACACGGCTTACGGTCGTACATGCATGGTAATTATTTTGTACATACAGACAAGTGTGGGTACTTACAGGTAGTGCCTGTACATGGTAACTAATTACATACTTTACTGTACTTACTAATGTATATACATGGTAAATATGCAGTACTTACGGACAAGTGGGTACAAACAGGCACGTCTTTACAGTAACCATATATGGTAACTAATAGGACACATAACTGTACATACTAATGACATGTACATGGTAAATGAGTAGCACCTACGGAAAAATATGGTATTATGTGGTAACAAACAAGACACATACTGTACTTGGTATACACGTGGTAAATATGTAGTACTTACCAACAAGTGTGAGTAATAACGGTCACTAACAGGTAGTGTCAGTATATGGTAACTAATAAGACACATTACTATACTTATGCCGCCCGCAGTTGGAATCAGCTTCCAGAAGAGATCAGATGTGCTAAAACATTAGCCACATTTAAATCTAGACTCAAAACTCATCTCTTTAGCTGTGCATTTATTGAATGAGCGCTGCGCGTTGTCCGAACTGATTGCACTGTATTTTATGTATGAATAATCATTTTCTATTTTTAAAATTCAATTTAAATCAGTTTTTAAATCATTTTCAAAGTTTTTAAATTCCTTGTTTTATTTTTGTGATTATTTTTCTTTTTATGATTATTGGACTTTCTTTTATGTAAAGCGCTTTGAATTACCATTGTGTACGAAATGTGCTATATAAATAAACTTGCCTTGCCTTGCCTAAAATGGTGCACTTTATTTTACAGTCCTATTTCCATATACTTACTGTGTACGTACTGGTGTATGTACCTATTAGTTAATGTACATAATAAGTTATGTGGTACTCAAGTTGGGGGGTATAAACATGGACCAAGGTACTTATGAGGGCCTTTCGCACCGCGGGAACCTTTTCATTGTACCAGAACTAATTATGGAACTACCCACTTTTTGGTGTTTTCGCACCACCGGAACTGGGTGAGATTTTAGTACCGGACTGCCTTTTTCGAGAATCAAATTAGCTCCTACTCCAGAGCAGGGTCTAACCAGCACAACTGGTACTAATCGTGACGTAAGTAGACATTGATTGGCCAAATGCGAATGAAAACGCCCTCACCCGCCATGATTTAAAACGCTGTATAAACATACTGTAAACATTTTGTCAACTTATTTCGCAAGTATGGAGAACAGCGATAGATGGACGGACACTGAAGTGCAGGCACTTGTAGCAAATGTAGCACTGGTAGTTGTCGTTGGAGATTCTTAGTCCTCCTTTCCGTTCTTTCAATCGCTTTACGTATACGTCGACATTCCATGTCCATTATTGTGAAACCCGCGAGACACAACAAAAACACAGCTCCGATCACAGTGTCCTCCATCCTCCTGTTGTTAACGTTGTTCTTCTTTGTTTCTGTTGTTGAACTCTGCGCACAAATGACGTCGCTGTCACCCAGCTTACGTCACTTCCTAGTACACACTGTTGGTGCAAATGCAACCCTTTAAAGTCCCTGGGAAATAGTTCGTGCAAAATCGTCCCAGTACTTTAGTACTGTACATTTAGTTCTGGAACTAAAGCGGTGCGAAAGACCCTATGGAGTAATTGATGGTAGGTGCCATTGCAGTTAACTTGCCTTATCTTTAATGACACTGATTCTCTTAACTAATTGGTCCAATAGGGATAATTATGTGTGTACACAGGTTTTATTTTGGAATTATACAGTAGCTACCAGACTCATATTTGCACTTGCAACTCCTGATTGTCATGTGTCTAAATCCCTATTTAAAAGGACTGTGTCTGCTAAGTATTAACACTATGCAGTGCTGCACAGTTACTGCCGTGTTCCCAACCTACTTCCAAAGTTCCAAACTGCAATGGCACTTACCATCAATTACTCAATAAGTACCTTGGTCCATGTTTATACCCCCCAACTTGAGTACCGCATAACTTATTCTGTACATTAACTATGTACATACACCAGTACGTACATAGGAAGTATATGGAAATAGGACTGTAAAATAAAGTGCACCATTTTACATAAACATTACACAGGAATTACCAGTTCTTCAAACTTTGTTAAACTTTACCATGTATAGACCATTAGTAAGTA
>NW_015636262.1:109848-111246 GCF_001515625.1 Sinocyclocheilus rhinocerous
ATGGTGCACTTTATTTTACAGTCCTATTTCCATATACTTCCTATGTACGTACTGGTGTATGTACATAGTTAATGTACAGAATAAGTTATGCGGTACTCAAGTTGGGGGGTATAAACATGGACCAAGGTACTTATTGAGTAATTAATAGGTGCCATTGCAGTTTGGAACTTTGGAAGTTGGTTGGGAACACGGCAGTAACTGTGCAGCACTGCATAGTGTTAATACTTAGCAGGCACAGTCCTTTTAAATAGGGATTTAGACACATGACAATCAGGAGTTGCAAGTGCAAATATGAGTCTGGTAGCTACTGTATAATTCCAAAATAAAATCTGTCTACACACATAATTATTAGGAATGTACGTCATCAAAAATCCCTATTGGACCAATTAGTTAAGAGAATCAGTGTCGTTAAAGATAAGGCAATGGCACTTACCATCAATTACTCAATAAGTACCTTGGTCCATGTTTATACCCCCCAACTTGAGTACCGTACATAATAGGTACATACAGCAGTACGTACATAGTAAGCATATGGAAATAGGACTGTAAAATAAAGTGCACCATTTTACATAAACATTACACAGGAATTACCAGTTCTTCAAACTTTGTTAAACTTTACCATGTATAGACCATTAGTAAGTATAGTAATGTGTCTTATTAGTTACCATATACTGACACTACCTGTTAGTGACCGTTATTACTCACACTTGTTGGTAAGTACTACATATTTACCACGTGTATACCAAGTACAGTATGTGTCTTGTTTGTTACCACATAATACCACATTTTTCCGTAGGTGCTACACATTTACCATGTACATATCATTAGTATGTACAGTTATTAGTTACCATATATGGATACTGTGCCTGTTTGTACCCACTTGTCCATAAGTACTACATATTTACCATGTATATACATTAGTAAGTACAGTAAAGTATGTAATTAGTTACCATGTACAGGCACTACCTGTAAGTACCCACACTTGTCTGTAGGTACAAAATAATTACCATGCATGTATGACTGTTGAGTACAGCCATGTTTCTTATTTGTTACTATGTGCATACATTTCAGGTAAGTACCTTGTGTTACCACTTATTTGCTTGTAGGTACAAGATATTTACCATGTACTGTATGTACCAGGGAAGTACACGTACTATAAAATAAAGTGCTACCAGCTTATCAGTGGTCAAGTTGATGTCCATATGGCAGAAATATATAGTGAAAATCATGCAGTTAGTTAATGACATGTAATCATCCGTCTTTCAGATGAGACGTTAAACCGAGGTCCTGACTCTCTGTGGTCATTCGCTTTGAGTGCATAGAAAAGCACTATATAAATGTAATTTACATTTACATTTACATTTAGTCATTTTGCAGACGCTTTTATCCAAAGCGACT
>NW_015636262.1:111331-111520 GCF_001515625.1 Sinocyclocheilus rhinocerous
AACGCTTCCTCTGATGCTTCCGCGTCAGCGCACAGACATCAGATAAATACACAGCCTAAAACGGTAAAGTGAAAACAGCTGTGGCCGCCTTCTAATTAGCACAACCAATAGTCTATAGCAGGGCAATTCCTCAAATCGAAACTACAGTTCGCACTTAAACGCAGGAAGGGAGCAATTAAATTACACGCG
>NW_015636262.1:111531-111934 GCF_001515625.1 Sinocyclocheilus rhinocerous
ACTAAGGATTTTTCTGGTCGACTAGTAGTTGTTCATTTTAAGCATTAGTTGACTAATCACACGTTTATTAATAAACCATTTAAATCATTATAATGAGCCTTTAATTGCCTTCAAAACCCAATAAGCGCTCAAGCACATGCATAAAGCTTGCCACAGTGCACCGGCAGAAGTAATGATTATGTATGTGTCAGGGAAAAACTGTAAGGAGGCTGCATTAACATTTTAATAATTCACTGATAAACTAGTGCTTTCTTTGTTTTCGGTTTAAGAGATGAATTTGGCGACACTGACTCCGCAGTACTGCTGCGCCTGTATTCATTCATCACACGGATTACATAATCTGAGAATATTTGATTTCCATTTGAATTGGTTCATTTGAAAGTAGACATTTCACTCTCTATAG
>NW_015636262.1:112209-136994 GCF_001515625.1 Sinocyclocheilus rhinocerous
TGTTTGCTTTCATTATTTTACAAAAGCGCGTTTTGTTGTTATTGTGAGTGCACACAAATAAATGTAGAGTCTTATGTATTACTCTTATCTGTATGACCAAAAATGACAGAGTAGCCTATTTTAAGAGCAAGTGAGTGCACCGGCCCCTCCATCTGTCCTGCAGTGAGCGCTAATGTTCAGCTTCCACACAGACACTTGAATAGCGGACATTTCTCTAGGTTAACATTAGATTGAGCTGCCAAGTAAAGTTGCTAATAATTACAGATTTCAGATGATAAGCCATATTTGTGGTGGATGATTGATAGGCGAACGTTTGGATGTCCTGGCGTATGTACTGTATTACCACAGATCAGCTGTTAACGATCTACGTTACTTTGCCAATGTGGATTTTTTTTCTGCGACTAAGCGACTAAAAAAATTTTGATTGACCTGGTCTACTAACGATTAGTCGACTATTAGGGGGCAGCCCTATTATTATTATTATTTATTATATAATTTAAAAAAAAACCTAGCTACGTGTAACGTGTTAAGCTAACTGAGACTTGTTATAGCACTTGTATATCATTGCTCTTTTGTTGATTTTGATTGCTTCCATTGTCCTCATTTGTAAGTCGCTTTGGATAAAAGCATCTGCTAAATGACTAAATGTAAATGTAATGTAAATGTAATCAAACAGACGGTGAACACTATTAACAGCAATGATTATATGTTGCGATCAAACTTATAGCACAATTTTGAGCCCGGTCTCATGAAAATGCGTATAAATAGTAGGCCAAATAAAAACAAAAACTCGTGGTATTGATACGCAAAAATGGACTTTGGCGTGCATATGATACGCACGTGTTTGGCGTGCAACCCTAAAGGCCCGTTCACACCAAGAACGATAACTATAAAGATAACGATATTAGCGTCCACACCAGCAAACGATATCGTCTGTTTATTCTAAGCGCACACTCGTCTGCCGCTTTAAATTCTCCAGCTCGTTACAGCAGGATGGATTCTGATTGGCTGTCAATTTTTTATCGTTCATCAGCTGGAGAAAAATCGTTTTGAAAGTGATTCCAGCTATATAGTTTCTCTTTGTCTTTATCGTTATAGTTGTGGCGTGGACTTTAATATTGAGAGAATAATCTTTATCGTTATCTTTATAGTTATCGTCCTTGGTGTGAACGGGCCTTAATCCTACCCACTGCGTAGCATATACATTACTTTTAAAAGTAACTTTTCCCCAACACTGTGAACAAGATCGAATGAATTCAAATAGATTCACCAAAATGTAAAACAGTTATGAATTTCCATGAGACCGTGTTGACATTTTAGGCTGGGTTTGGTCATTTATTTTGACAGTACCATTTGGATCATGTGCTTCAATTTAATGCCTGGAAGGAAAAGAATGAGCAATTTTGCTTTCTAATCAGGTTTGGGATTAATTTGAGTAGTGGTAAAGTTGGGTTACACACTCTTTTTTTGTGTCAGGTTCAGGCTTAATGTCCAAAAAGCATGTGCAGCACTCACTGTGCCACCGCATAGACTTCAGCGGCTTTCTTATCTAACTCACCCAGCAAAACGCCCTTCATCAACCAGCCAGCATCATTTCTGCTAGAGCTGCATGAGGTCTGAAGAGGAGCAGGAGCGTGTGCAGTCTCTGCTGCTCTCTCTGCACCGCTGCTTCATTACCTAAGTGCTTTATGCTGTGATTTAATGTCTTCATTCAGCACTCTCTGCTAGGAACTTCTCAACATGCTTTATGTTGTGACTTGTTTTAAGTAGAGATTTCAAATGAGCAAATGTAAAACAGGCTCTTTTGTGAGATCAGGGATCAGAGTGACAGAAAAGCAGTTAACATTAAACAGTCTCAATGAACAAATCAAAGGTGATAAAAATCATTTTGTGCATAAAAAGTATTGTTTCAAATTATTTGCTGTATTTTTCACTATTCACTATGGTTCTGTTGGTTGGCGTTTAGCGAAATGTTTACATATGAATATTTATTATGTAGATAATAATGTATTTGCTAAATGTAAGTCTGCCAAATTAAAACCTTTTCACGGTGCAGTGGCAAAATTTTGGTAAAACTTCACAAGAAGTTTTCATTTTTAGCATTAGTTAACTAGTAAACACGAACGGACACTTTAGCATTAGTTAATCTTCGATCATTTTACGGATATTTTAAAAAGTCGTATATCAGCTAACATTAGTTAATGCATTGTGAATTAACATGAACAAACAATAAGTGTATTTTATAACTAACATTAACACAGATTAATAAATGTTGTAATATATTGCTCATTGTTTGTTCATGTTAACTAACGCATTCACTACTGTTAACAAATGGGACCTTTACTCATTGTTCTATAAAGAACTCCTGCTATATACAGTAATTTTGCAATAAAATAATGTTAATATAAATACAAATACAATAAATGGAATTAAATTGATATATTTATGCATTTGACATATTCACACACTATAGTTAGTCCTGTTAAAGTAATTACAGATGCAGTTCCTCACATTAACATGGCCCACTAATATAAATGTGTCCTATCTAAATGTGTTTTTCTTTATTTTGAACAATATTTCTGATGGTCTTATTATTTAAAGTCATTTATTAAATTATAAATAAATAAATAAAACAAAACATTTTGGCTTGAGAAGTGTGTTTGTGCTAAATGTAATACAAATAAATGGTTTGCTTATTTATGTAATGCAAAGACATTTATACATTTTTAAGCGTGGCTTATGTGTTCATAGTAAATTTCTCTATTTGTTTCATGTTGCCACATGAAGAAAACATAACAGAATCAGTTTGTTCATTTATGTGTGGATCTGTACATCCCTGTATTCCTACAGAAAGGTGGCTGTTGAAAGTCTAGCTGATGTAGGAGTGAGTTTAATAAGTGGACAGATGGTGCAAACAGTAAACGTCAGTGCAGCGCTGCTGGGAAGAGACCGCAGAACGATTATACACAAATCTGTGAGTTTCAGATCCCGTCCAGCAGTGGCCTGAAATGTCCCCTAAATCACGCAGAAGAAAGATGAATACTGAATTTCTGGGATTGAACCAAAGTGCAGTGAAATTTATTCCTTTTTCAGTCTTTCATGTTCCTACAAATTTGTGACCCTGAAGCACAAAACCAGTCATAAGTAGCACAGGTATATTTGTAGCAATAGCCAACAATACATTGTATTGATCAAAAATCATTAGGATATTAAGAAAAGATCATGTTCCATTAAGATATTTTGTAAATGTCCTACCATTTGCAAATGAATGAGAATTAGTAGACATGTAGTTGCAAAGTTACTTATCGTTAGATAAGTCAAAATAAAGTGTAACCCAAATATGTTTTCTTTCCCACAATAACCTGATTGCTAAACAACCATGCCTGCAATTATTCTCTGGAGCTGGGCGCCGATCGCTCACAGAGACGAGACGAGCTCTCTCCTTCTCCTGGATCAAATCCAGAGAGGACGTCTCTCACGGGCCTGTCAGGATTGAATTTGTAATCGAATGCCCCGTGCCCTGAACCTGGCACATTACTACAGCAAAGCTACGCTTCCCAGAATTCCTCTACAGATCCATCGGAATTCCCTCCAGTTCCAGCTGATCCTTCCCGAGCGGAAGAGAAACATCCTGGCAGGCTGTCAGCGGACTGAGAAGTTTCGTCAGTGCAGTTACGTTTGCATGCTTCAATCAGTCACACTCATTTACGTCAACAGAAGTGATGCAAATAACAACTGCAAATGGCATCTTTCTACACACTGGAGTTCTGGGAAATGAAGAGCAGTCAAACAAGGTGTTGAAACGTTGTTACGTATTATGGGACGGTTATGAGGAAATGACTGATACTTCTGAGGAAGAAGCGTCATTATGTTTTTGTCCCTCTGGTACCACAGACGGGTTTCGTTTTATATTTCCCGTTCAAGACGGATGGTCTGGTGTTTCTCGATGCTGAGTTTTCCCTCCGAAAGTTAACCGAAGTGTTGTGATAATCCCACACAGGATCAGATCAAGCAGAAAATGTGCAATGCTAAACATCTACATTAGCGAAGCCGTCAGCACAAGAAACTGCTTTTTTACATTTCCTTGAGCACAACTGTTGTGCAGTATATGCTTTCCAAGAGCTCTGTGTTTGCAGAAAGGGAAATGTGGACGGGTGGGGTGCGTGAGGGGGTCGAGTCCACCAGCTGGCCGGAGAAATTGAACATACAGCTTCATTCCACAGCTTTTTTTTTTTTTTTAAGTTTTACTGAAAATGTTTACCGTGGCAAAAAAATCCTGCTTGGGTTTTGGGTTTCTGGTAATGTGTCCTGATGACGATTATGAAATCAGAAATCCAATAGGAAAATAATGAGGAAATTAAGGCGGGATCGATAGTGTTTGCTGGTCTGGGACCCTCATCCCAAATGTCACATATTGAGTTGGGCCTCTCGGAGCAATCTGTGCTAACCTCCTCTGTGGATTTAGTGTTTGAACAGAAATAGCTATTTATATTTGGTTGACGGCTCGGTTTCCCTCTGCTCTCACTGGCCCTCTGTAGTTCTTTCTAACGCTTCGCCTAATGTATTCAGAAATCTTGTATTGCTTTGGCTGCAGATTGAGAAACTTATTGCATTGACGTGATAGGAGCGATGCCCATCTTTGATAAAAGACTGACTATGTGTGAACGTTGATTTATGGAAGTACATTTCTGCCACATACAGTATGAAAATAAATACTTATGAAATACTGAGTAATAATAATTATGAGAT
Organism: Sinocyclocheilus rhinocerous; assembly: GCF_001515625.1. NCBI lineage: Eukaryota > Metazoa > Chordata > Actinopteri > Cypriniformes > Cyprinidae > Sinocyclocheilus > Sinocyclocheilus rhinocerous. Next base: position 116,959 of record NW_015636262.1, read on the forward strand.
TGAAAGACAAAGTTATGAGATGTAAATCATGATTATGAGAGAAAAAGTCAGAGATATGACATAAAATGTTGAAATGATGACATTCAAAACTATTATGACATGAAAAATGCAAAATTATGACAAAAAAAGGTTTTAAAGAATTAAGAGAGTTAAAAAAGAACGTAAGAATTATGAGACAAGATGCTACAGTATATAATTATGAGAAGTCAAAATTGATAGAAACAGATAAAAACTGATCGAAATGATGAGACAAAAAGTCGTGACATAAAATACGGTTATGACACAAAAAGTTGGAATTATGAGGTAAAAAGTCGACATTTTGACAAAATACAATTGACACAACAAAGTTGTAATTATGACAAAAAAAATTAAATCACAAATGATGACAAAAGATTAAGACTTATTGTAGTTTTTCTCTCACAATTTTGACTTTTTCTCCTTATAATTATGACATGGTGTCATAATTTCAATTTATGTTATAATTATTTTGAAATTAAGACGTTTACATCAGGCCTGTCACTTGAATTCATGGGGCCCAGGACAACATTTAATGGACAGGGGAGCAAAATAATACACCGTTTTTTTTTTTTTTTTTGTTAAAAAACACACACATGAAGTTTAGAAATATGCAATAAGCAGCAATAAGCCTTTCAAAGCTGTGTGGCCACAAATGCTTACTGATTTTATGAAATGATATGTTAAAGTTACATTTGGCCATATAAATAAACATAAACACATTTACCACCAAGTCATATAATTTATTGGTCTAACTTTAGGCTGTTGCCAGGCCACATGGTACATTATTTCATAGAATCTGTGGTTACAGATGTACATTTATCAGCATTTTACAAAAGTTTACATCTGATCACAATTTACAGTCGGAAGTGTTGACTTATGATTTCCAATAAATACATGCAGTTTTTACATTTACATTTAAATACTGAGTAATATTAATTAACTACATGTACTTACTATATGGTTAGGTTTAGGTTTAGGGTTACTTGCATGCAATTATGCATAATTTATTGTTATTATAATAGTAAGTACATATAACACGTGTAAAAAGGACACCTTAAAATAAAGGGGTACCATAATTTCTTTTAACTCTAAATCAAATAATCCATGCAGATAGGTGTAATTGAAATCAAATAACACAATTCCAGAAGATAAAATTATTAATTTGATCTGTAAAATAAAATGGAAAGCCTGCATGTTTAATGACGTTATGATAGCAGCAGACTGAATGATTTTACTGGCCTGTAGGTTATGATGAATAATGAAGATGTTTGAAATGCACATATAAAAACAATGCCATTAGTTATTATAATTATTAAATTAAATAATGCAAACACCAGGAACAACACGCCACTGGGGGCTTTCTGCCCTAATTCTGAGACTCCAGTTTTTCACTTTAAAACAATATTTGTTACTAAGAAAATGACTGGCTCCACAATTTAACAAACAGACATAAAAATGTTAAAATAAACTAAATTCACAGATCTTTTTTTTTTATCAGTTACACTATTTTAAGGATGATGTTACAGTGTGATTACACAAATATGTAATATTAATTAATATGACAGGGTTAGAATTAGTTGTTTGTTATTATGCACAGTGTACTGTTAATACAGTTATTAAGAACATGTAATATGTGTAACTATAAGACCTTAAAATAAATACAAAAATAACAAAATCATCAAACTTGTTCAGATGGAATCAATCTGGCAAATGTTGTTGTTTAGGTGAAAATTCTGTTCAGTGAATGTGATGAGATTTCATGAATCACTTGTGTTGTTTGCGGTCAAAACTGACCGGAGGCCATAATCGTGTAATAATTTTATTTTTGTGAAATTAATATACTATATTTAATTTCAATAATGTTTTGCTTTAATATTTTACATTTCAATGTATTTCATGTTACTACGTAATACTCATATCTAAATTATGGACTATTTTCTGTATAAAATAAAAAAAAAATATATATACATTTTCAATTAATGCAGTATTTAACTTAAAAATAGAGCAAAAGTATTTAAAATCAAATTGACCGTGAACATCACTATTTTTATTTTTTTTACGACCATTTAGCTTTTTCGAATCAAGTCCACAATTTTTTTTGTGGTCACATAGCAACTGCTATAAAAGTCACCGAGTTTCGTACTATTCCGACGAAATAGCGATTTTTTAAATTTCAAAGTTTATTTATTTTTTCGTTCTAAAATGACCGAACAACACCAGATGGTTAAAAAGATTTGACTATGCATAGATATATAAATTAATATACGTAACGCGTACAGTGCAGTCCTCGTTCGGTCAAATCTGGCCCTCAGATCTCCACAGCTTCGGGGTCCAGTCGGATCAGGCTGGGATCTCAGGTCACGCCGGGGCCGTCCCGTCACGCAGCAGGCCATGTTCAGGGCAAGACCCGGACACCAAAGCAGTCACGGACAGTTGGCATCCCCTCAATCCAGCGGCCTGCGTGGAGAAGGGCCCCTTTTTCAGTGGACGGAGCATGGTGTCCGCGGCGGGCTATTTGTCCTTGTCTAATTACGGCAGCGGGCTGCTGCTCCCTGCATGCTGATGAGTAATGGAGCAGGAGTGCTGGACGGGCCGGCGCAGGGTGATTTGTGGGCCAGGCGCTCTGTCATCCGCTCCTGCCCATTTGTCTTGTTGAGGTCGGGGGAGGCAGAGGAGAGCGGGCCGGGGGGTGAGGGGTGCGTCGAGCGGGGCGCTCCTGAGCAGAAAATACTTTGAGATTACTTCCCATTTTACGGCGCTTTACACTCTCCTTCGCCACAGTTTTTGCGACGGCAGGGCGATGTGAAATATGACAGGAGCCTTGACGGCTGCTCTTTTTCTTCCCTGTATTTGTCTTTGTCAGACGGAGGAACGCTCTGATGTGTTGATCTGTTGATTTCACATGGAGGCCAGGACAGGACAGGGCGTCTGTGTATTTAGCTGTCCATCAGAGGCGAGTGAAATCAATATTACCAGCCCATCACGTTGACCCTTGTGTCATTAGCTTGAGTTCGTACCGTAGAGAGTGTTAGGTCAATTTATATTTAATACTGTGTTTATCTGACCTTTTTAAAACCATCAGGATTGTTTTTAAAGTTTAAAGCTCCCTTAATAATTTAGAGTTGTAAATTAATATTTCAAAGTAACCCAAAGGAATATTTCATTGCTCGGTTTGTGAAATCTCACTTAAGTTTTTCATTTAAATGTCATCTTTGAATGAGAGGTTTCTATTAAAATTCCTGAAAGGAATGCTCCACCAGGTTTAACACAGTTGAGCTCAGTCAACTGCATTTTTGGCACACTGTTGATTACCGCAAAAATGTTTTCTTTAAATATAACTTACAGTGAGACACTTACAATGGAACCAATCCATAAATGTTAAAATGCTCCCTGTTTAAAAGGTATATAAGCAGGGGTTGCACATGACTGGCCTACAAAGGCAAAAGACCTTAACTCACTAGAGTGTGAAACTGAGAAAAATGACTTTAAAGTTTTTTATTTGTCCAGCCAAATTAATTATAGCCAGGACACTGGAAATTTGGCAATTAGATGTTTTAGTAATGAAAATGATCTACATTAAAAATTGTGAAATTTTGAAATTACTGTAAGACTGTAAAACATTTTTGAAGTTACTGTACTCTGCCTTTGCATTGTCTGCAAAAAGTGAGAAGTCACACCAAGGCAAAAGGCAGTAACTTACACATTATCAATATTTGGTTGCTGATCACCATTTACAAAATCATTATAGTAACACCTGTATAAAATCTAGTGATCATAGGCTGTCTCATAGGCTATTGCATATAGTAATGTGACTGTATTAATAGTTTTTTTTTACCGTAACAAGCAGACTAAAAGTTAAACGTGAGTGGACACCGTTTTGCAACCAATTTATTTGCTATGCTCAGTAATGTAAAAGAATGCTAGACATAGCGTAATTGCTTTTATATTGACTCAAATGAAAATAGCCTAACCTAAAAGAACGACGTGGAATGATGTGCATGCCAGCAAGCAGGAATAATACTCAGAGTGCTTGTGGATTAAACATCTCTGATGACGTTCATGGATTGATTTGATCAGGTTACAAGAAAAGGTAGGATATGGATTTAATTGCGAACTGTTAGTACTGATTTTATTATTGATCATGCTACATGCTACGTTGTTCGAGTCCATACACGTCCAACCAGAAATGACAGCCTTTGCACGGCAGATAAGTGGTACGCTGGTGTGCATGCGCGTCCAAAAAACAAAACAAAAAAAAATTGTGTAAATATGTTCAGACACTATGTGCAGTGAGGACTAAACCAAATCTCCAGCTGCTTTTATGAGAACCAGGCTGAAAAAGTATGTGCACCCCTGATTATAAATAACACGTTCTGTCTAAAGTTTTACAGCTTTTTCACCATGACAAGACAAAAAAATCTGTAACCAAATGATTTTTTTTTAATGTGGTAAACAACACAATTGCTGTCAATTGAGCTGGTATTGAACCTGTGGTATTCTTTTAATCAGACTCAAATGAGAGAATTGCTGACATGCAGTATAGAGAATATAGAGATATGTATGCTGTAGAAATGAGAAACATTTGAGTTCATATTGAAATCTGTCTTTTGACTGAAGACTTCTGTGAACAGTTTGAGACATTCTTAAGATCCTTTCTGAAACTATAATCTATTAGGAATGTCTGCTTTGTCTGACACACTCATTTCAGGTCTTGGGAGTCTTTAATAAAGAGTTGATGACCTAAATCAGGCGGGATTGATTAAGGACACATGCAAAATGTGCATATTGGGAACCACTGCTTTAGAACACTTGAGTAAGATTGGAGGAGAAGCAATAAAATCTCCATCTGATCTCATTGCTGCCTATAAGAAACAGTTGAGATGTTCAATGGATTTCATTTGTCTTTCCTGTTTGTTTTTCTTTTGACCATCTTCTTCATCAGCACCAAGTCGTATCTATATAAAGATGCGTATGAATCAGTTTCTCTGAGCGCACTAGAAGACCCTCCCTAAAAGCCTGTGGAAAAACTCTGATCAGGGGCCATGTCTCCGTAACTCCCGTATTGATTTTTGGGACTTTTTCCTCTTCCACCCCGCTGCTCCTTACCCTTTTTCTTTTCGAGTAAATAAACACCAGATTTGTCATGTGCGTGTCGGTGGAAAGGGATATAGGGGCTACTAGGCCCGGGTCAGGTCTGGGTCAGAAATGATTCATACTACCATCTTATGGGTGGAGAGCTGGAGGCTCAGCCTGTGGCACTCCTCTCCTGACCCTAAATCCCCGAGCCCCTCCGGTGTTAAATCACTTCCCATCAGCTGGCTTAGGGAACAATGCAGCCTCGTCACCTCCGCCGGCTGCCGTTTCCTCTGGTGTTAGTGCAGAGTACAGAGCTCAGGCCGGCCTCCCGGGATGCCTTCCAGGACAGGCTTTTGGGCAAGGAGCATTCCAGAGCAATCCAGACCGGATGACAGGGACTGACCAAGTCTTCCAAGAATCACCATCGTTTGGCATGCTGCTTGGAAATTCAAGAAATATCTTGTTGACAAGGAAAAAAGTCTTAGGGACAGTTTTACTAACAGCTTGCGCCAGCGCAAACCATCTTTTGGCGTTAAAATTGGCTTGAAATAGCTGCAATTATTGTTGATAGGAGGAGGCATCGCAGAGAACAGAGAGTGCGTGGTAGAAGGGAGAGGATTTTTTCCACACGTATTATTTGGAATGCCAGAAGAACACATTATCCGAACATATTGTTTGCCAAGCCATGTTATTTTTAATTTGCTTCAGAAAATAAAAGATGACTTGGATCCCTCAACTAGGAGTAATGCAAAACTTCTAGCAAACCTTCATTTTTTGGCCTCCGGTTCTTTTCAACGTACTGTGGCTTCTTTATCTCTTTATTCTTTATTTGCGACTATGCTAATTTGCACTGCGCTTGGTAGATTGCGCTGGTCGGTATGTAAATGAGATGTGGCGTCGGTCTTCTTTAATTTGCGCATTGTTAGTAAATCTCCCGCAGAAATTTCCCCTCCTGTTTTGGAATTGAGCTCTCGCGCTAATTTGCCCTGTTTCGTAAAACTGGCCCTTAATCTATTCGGTCTTCTCCCAAAAATGTGAAAACAGGTGGACTGCCCCTGCGTCCTGTGGGTAACTCTTACCGCTTGCACTACATAAACCGCTTTCCTGTATTCCCGCTTTTTGGAGCACTTGTTTTTTAGAGTTGGCTCTGGAAGCCCAATCTATCATGTCTCCTCAGTGGCAGGCAGATCAATATGTCAGTACCCAAACACCACCAACATGCTGTTATGATAATGTTGGCGGTGATCGCGTTACAGCACAGTGAGCAGAGGATCGAACCTGAGCTGTCAAAAGGCCTGACGAAAAGCATGAATCACTATTAGAGTGGCTGTGTTTCCCCCTCAGTCTCTTTCTGTCCCCTCCTGTTTTCTGCATATGAGTGAAATGCAACATTTACAAGAAACATGCAGACTCCAAAATATCTATCTACATATATATGGATATTCCATAATTTACCACTCAACAACTCAAGTCAACATGAAATCAGAATGGACTTTTTACTTTTTTAATAATCGCAGTTCTGGTCTTATTCTAAATAAAACATTGATTTATTTTCTTCTTTTTTGGTTGATGTCACAAATCTGTCTTGAAGCGTTCAATTCTAAACACCTGGCTTCATTCTGGTATGTAACGGACACTTTTCACAATCCAATAATTTCCCAATGGATAAACTCAAGTCCCCCTCTGCATTTCTCCTTAAGTATTCTGGGTAACACTTTATTTTAAGGAGTCCTTGTTACACGTTACATGTACTTGCTATTATAATAACAATAAATTATGCATAATTACATGCAAGTAACCCTAAGCCAAACCCCAATCCTAACCCTAACCATTTAGTAAGTACATGTAGTTAATTAATATTACTCAGTACTTAAATGTATAATTACACTGTAACAAGTACACCTTAAAATAAAGTGTAACCGTATTCTGCTTCACTTAGAAATCTGTCAGTTTCAAGAGTTAAAATGGGTTTTAAGCTGTTACAAACTCATTTAAAGGTTGCACTTTATTTTACAGCATGTGCACTTACTTGTACTTAAAGTATTGGATAATATAAGGTAACTACGTAGGTAAGGGTTTGGTTTAGGGGCAGGTTCAGAGTTAGTACCTAGTTATTACCCAGTTATTGTAATTACAATATCAAGAACATAGTATGTATATGCGGAACAGGACTGTAAAATACAGTGCTACCCATTTAATTGCACTGTGAACTTGATCTTGATGAAAAAGCATGGCAGCTTTGAAGCATGGCAGCTGATTTGAGCTGGTTTAAGCTGGTTATAAACTGGTTATGAGCTGGTTTAAGCGGGTCCTAAGCAACTACATAGCTCCTGCTCATGACCAACTAAAGACGCTATTGAGTTTACTTGCAATTTTATGTGGAATTCGACTTGGTGGACTGTTCCCAAGGTAACACTGAACCAACGGAACTCACTAATCATATTGTAAACAATACCCACATTCTTACGTCTGGTTGTTTTAATGTTCTTGAGATATGACAAATCATTATTAATCTTGCCTACCTGCTTGCTAGACCTTGACTTGGGTCCTAGACCAGGGGTATCCAAACTTGCTTCTGGAGGGCCACTGTCCTGCAATGTTTGCTCCAACCCCTTAAACACACCTGAACCACCTAATCAAGGTCTTACTAGGCATACTAGAAACTTCCAGGCAGGTGTGTTGAGGCAAGTTGGAGCTAAACTCTACAGGACAGTAGCCCTTCAGGACCGAGTTTGGAGACCCCTGTTCTAGACAGATGGCAGGACTCAATTAAACAGTTACTATATGGAGGAACCGACTACAGAGTCAATTGTTTACCTACCTGTTATTATCCTGTGTAACTATGGATTCTAGAAACTCCACGACCTGTGGTGGTTACTAAGATGTTAATATGAAAGGAAAGCAGAAGACTCATGTCTGTGGTCCTCAGAGTCTCTTGCAGCTGCACCAGGACATCTGCTGGTCTCCCTCCTGTCTGCAGGCTGTTTCATTGCCAAAGTCCAAAACACATACAGCTGCACAGGATCTGTGAGAACTCTGGTATTATAATACTGAATGCAGAGCTAGAGCTGATAAAAGTCTTTCTGTAGGTTCCTGCAGACAAGGTGTTATTATAAGCATGTAAATCCAGGCTCAGTTTGACTTTGCTGTCCACTATCCCCTGTACACAGTGTTCAATAATTCTTTAAATCTACAACATAACTTGATTCATTGACAAGATGTAGGTTATTCGATTTTTTTATAGGTATATCCTAATGAGTTTTTCTACTGAGGATGGGCCATATCAGTTCAAATCAAAGTAAATTAACTGAACATGTTGGATTGATTAGAGTTAATCTAGTCATCTGTCATGAAGAGTGAAAAACCAATGAGTGAGCCGATATCAATTGTACTCACAGCATTTCCCAAAGATTTATTGATTGATAATTGCTGCTACATTAGCTTGCTGCTAAAATGTCCAAACAGCAGCAATTGACAAGATATAAAAGTTGCCGAAAATTTAATGTTTTCAATTTAAGGGTGGAATATACTACATGATTTTTGCCCTGATTTTCTGCCGATTTACAGTTTGGATGAGCCGACGCTACTTGCCGAATGTCAGAGTCAGTCTGCAGGTTTGAGTTGACAGATGTAATAGAAAATAGCGTAGTGTATGATGCTTACAGACTCAGATTCTTTAGCTTCAGACTCTGATTCCACCCAGCCGGACAAAATCAAATATGTTTGATATTTTAAGCTGATTTTAGAACACATGTTGTTTTTATTTGTAAACCATCTCCTAGCAACAAGAGGCACGTTTCTGCATGGGGGTGTTGTGATTGGAACAACTTTAAAGTCTGGTAGTGTGTGATCCACAGTTGTTTAGTGTATGATGGACAGTTTTTCCTTTGTGAATATTACAAAGTCTTTAAGTGTATTACATTTTTAATACACTTAACCCCGGTTTCACAGACAAGGCTTAAGCCTAGTCCTAGACTAAAATGTAAGTCTGAGCTGTTTCAACTGAAAGAAACTTGCACTGACTGATCTTAAAATATATCAGTGCCTTTGTTTTGTCTCAAAAAGCACACCAGTAATGTTTTTTTCTAAGCATGTTTATAAAAATTACTTAAATGTCCTAATTGAACTAGGGCCTAATCCTGGCTTAGTCTAAGCTCTGTCTGTGAAACCGGGCCTTAAAGACCAGTGTTTTGAAATCTGTTCTGATTTTAAAAGTCATTTAGTGTATTCCAGCCTTTAGTCTATCATGAATGATGAGTTTATATTACAGGTCAAGGTAATTTGTTGCTTGTAGCCCAAGGTGGACTTCTGGCTTTAACCAGCTTGAGATGATCTACCAGTTTGACCTTGGACTCATCACCTACTAGTTTAGCTGGTCAACCATGAGAAAATCCTTCCTTATGCTATCCAGGCTCTTTGGAAATACGTGCCACTACCTACATTTCTGCAAAACGAAAAAAAACATACCTATATGTACGAATCGCTGCAGTTCCCAGTTGAAATGAACACTAGAGGCAGTAAAACTCAGACAAACTTTTATTCCTTCTCACACTAAGCATGATTTACAGGGCCAGAGTTTAGATTAAGAGAGCCTAATTTTGACACAATTCCTTGCACATTATTATGCAATGACCTCAAAACAATTGTAACATGCTGCGAGATTTGAAAACTGATACTTTTGAACATTAGCGTCACATATACAGCTTCACATTTATGGGTTTTCTCGGTAGTTCACGCGATACGGCATTGCACTTGTGAGTTAAAGCGCTCTGATACGAATCCTGTAACTACAGGTCATCAAAACAGCTCAAACCCATGTATAAGCAAGTTAAAATAGCACGGTTGCATCAGCGAATGCATTTTTATATCACTTTTGCATTCGTTAACACTATCGGGCAGGTTTAGTGTTGGGTTTGGTGTAGGGGTTTGTTATTTTCCAACACGATAGAGCATTACATTTTTAGCGACACTCCTCGGATATTTCAATTCTGAACCACCACAATATGTACATGAATCAACGTAATAAACATGTGCCACGTTTATGTATTGAATGCGCATTTTAGCACCACTCACTGGACATTTCACTTTAAAACAGCGGCGAAACATGGAGTAAGGTATGTAATATTGGTGTCGCAGAAACGGCGCCGCAAGCACATATTTCCAATGAGCCTGGGTTGGTATTCCAAATTTTGAGAAGTACTGCTCTAAAAAAAGTGTGTACAAACTATCGAGCATCTCTGTCGCCATTAATTTGATTGACTGAGTCAAAACCAGGATGGAAAGAATGTTATGGACAAATAACTGGACAAAAACCTGATTATATAAATGATCCCTTCAATCAGAGGAAACAATGCTTTTAAACAGGCCAGTGGCTGCAGCCTCTTTATATGATGGCCTTGCTTTTAGGTAGACCTCAATGCAATTTCAACAAGGTTTCATCAGCCTAGCCAGGCTGTTTGTTGCTAATCTGATATGTTTTTCCCAAACACCTGCTACGTCCCTCAGACGGTGAGCGTCGTACCTCACCGACTAGATGGGAGATGAATTTCAGCTAATGCATGCATTTAAACCCAGCAAAACAATCACACTCACCACAACGACGCTAGCGGCGGGAAAGTGAGTGGCGCTAGGCTAGTCTCCTGGGCTCGTTGCGTCTCCTCGGCCCATGTCAACAGCCGTTTAACCCGCTCGACTGGAACCTGATCCAGCCCGGGCCTCCAGCTCATTAACCTGAAATACGTTGAATTGGTCTGCGAGAGTGTGGCTCCAGTTACTGCGCTAATGTTATTTCACCACTAACATCAAAGCCAGCGGATGTTAGCGTGTTGGACAAATAGCCTGTGCTATTTGCCCTAATAGCCAGTGGTGGTGATGTGTCTGTGTGTGTTTAAGTAATGCGCTCTTTTGTATGTGTGTGTGAAAGGGAGGGATATTATTTGAGTTTACAGGATGCAATTTTCTTTAATATAAATGTCCTAATCTAATTTAGCGGCAGGCGCGCGCTTTAGCTCCGAGCACTTGCCGAGTGTATGTTTCTGCTGACTATCTGCTTTGGCAATTTCCACGGATGAGTGGCTCTCTGGGAGTGCATTATGCATCACTCTCACTTGCTTAAAGATTACGTGTGCACTGGAAAGGCATTACACAAACAAGGAAATATGCCTTTGATTAAAATATCTTTTATCTTTTTATTGATTAAAAGGCACAGTTTGGTAATAGAGTGTGTCTGCCACTCCTTCTGGATCTTGTGTTTTTATTACCACTGGTTTTTTTCTTTCTCATAGTCTGTTCGCCTAATTGGTTTTATCTCCACTGGAAGGGAGTGTTTCTGAGCAGTACAGTATGGAGTGCGCCATACGCTAATACTGTTTAAAACGCATATCTGAAAGACCTTTTTTGGGCCTTGTAGCGTTTGAAGTATAGTTTAAATACAAAAATCTGCAGCAGTCTCTGATCAGTGCCATGTTTTGCGTGTTTAGCTTTTTGTTGATGGCTCAGACTTGCTTTTGTGGCGATTAAATTCCACCTTATAAAGGCTGCACAGAGCTTCTTTTTTTCTTTTTTTTTTCAACAAATCCCATCTGAGCCTGTTGTGAAAAAAGTTTATTTAATTATTGACACATTTTTTTTAATTAAATATATTTTAAGTGTACTTGCAGATAATGTAATATTAATGAAATAAAAGGCCAATAAAATGCACTTAAATAGAGAGACTTTCGCTACTTTCTTAACACGCTTAAGTACACTTAAAAACTAAACTGTAGTGTTATTTAATATGACATTTAATGCTAATATATTTTAAATGTACTAAACTGAAACTTCATCATTACAAATGTGTAATTACAAATATATTTAAATAAATGACATACAGCTTTCAACAGAAATTACATACGTATGTTTTAGTTCACAATAAATGCTTATCAGTACACTTGCAATACATTATCCATATTTTAAAAAGATAATATAATGAATTACGAAATTATATATAAATATGTCCCATTAAAGCACTCTATAGGTTAGCTAACTGCATTTAATATAAATTTAAACCATATTTTCATTTAATGGTTAATAACATGATGCAGTTAAGTCTCCTTAAACATTACATTCAGTCCACACATTCAATTCAATTCAATTCAAGTTTATTTGTACAGCGCTTTTCACGATAAAAAATCATTGCAAAGCAACTTTACAGCAAATTAAGTTTCTACAATATTTAGTGGTAGCTCATCAGTGGTGACTGTCAGTCAATGTACATATGGCAGAAATGTACGGAAAAATCAATTAAAGACGTAATCATACAGACGATGAACACTATTAACAGCAATTATTATATGATGCAATCAAACTTATAGCAAAATGTGGTTATGGGTAATCCTTCATCTGGAAAGCATCTGCTGTGTACAAACATCTGAACATATGTGTTCTTAAATAAGAACACATATGTTCTTATTTAAGTATATTTTAAGTACATATGTTCTTATTTAAGTATATTTGTTCCATAATAAGTACTCCTTTTTTCTGCCTTCTATATACAGTACATATATATATATATATATATATATATATATTACAAAAATGGCAACATATGCTCAAATCAATTTTAATATTTACCCCTATGCTAATTATTAGTTAACTGTACAGAGCCCCGTACATGACATGCGGAAGATATCGTGTCCATGAATTAACAATTTACAGCAATTTACTGATTTTTTTTATTTTTTATTAATTTGTTCCCTTGTTTCCTTTAAATCATGGTCCATTCTTAATTTGTGGCCATTATATACAGTTTTCCCACGTCATGTGCAGGGCTACATAATTGTGATATTGCTAAAGAAATCTAAGTACTATAATTTCCATCTACAGTTTAAAAACTGAATGGAATGGGGAATGGAAATGCAGGAATGACCACAACTCACCATAACACAAAGACATTCAAGTGGCATTCAAACAAACCTTCACATATTGAGCTGGCAAAAAAAACCATGAGAAGGAGAGCGCAGATAAAAACAGAGGAGACACTGGTTGGTGTCTGAGGAAGAGAGATGGGCCGTTTGAATGAGAACAGATGGAGATGTGCTCTTTAATTAACCCGACAGAACCAGGAGGCTGGAACCAGGCCTCAGCCCATGAATAACATCCCACACCGGCAGGAGAGTTATCAGACTGTCCCCCTCGCAAACGCCGCCTGAAAATCCCTTTCCCCTTGCGCGCACGTTATTTTATTTCTCATTAGCGTGAGGCAAACTGCTGGGGGATGAAATTTGCTAACAGGAATTAAAAGTGCATTAACACATTGGGGAGTTTCATTTCTGCTAATAGTTTTATTAGTGCTTTGACCTTTCAGTTCATTAGAGGGGTTGATAGGGGAGAAAAAGAGAGAGGAAGGTGAGAGACGAGTGTTTAACACGCAGGGTTACGGCACCGTGAGTCCCGGGCCACACAGATGTCGCACGACTTCATCTTAATTGTGATGCCCTATACGTGTGACAGATAATAAAAGAAATATGTTTTAGACCCTATTATATCACTGAAGGGATTGTAAGCAACGTTAGCCATTCTAGAAGTTCTGCCAGTCTTAGAAAACGAATTAGACATGCTATCTCTTTCTATAGCAGGATATTTATCTGTCAAGCAGAAGCAAAGGAAGCATTTGTTTCAAGCGCTTTGAGGCTCTCAGCCATAGTTTTTGATCTCTTTTTTCCCTCTGCCGATGTATTCCTGTTAGGATGTTTGGCTGTGTAAGCCATTGTTGACAGATGAGAAATCATGAACATTTTGCACCCTCCAAATTCATGAAAATCTCATTCTCTATCTCTCACACTCTCAGCTTCCGGCGTCCCATATATGGACATGCAAAATGAGTAACTGTCCTTCTGATTGGCTAAACAAACAATCTGACCGTGGCTTGCAAATGCTTTTACCTTACAGTTTACAGAAGCTTAGGCTGTCAGAGAGATCAGGGTGAAATCTTTCCCGGTGTAGGATCATTTTCTCCATACTGTTCCATTAAAAAAATCACTGCATCTTAAAACCCCCAAAAGACATTTATAAGCAACCGAAATCATGTATTTTTTCATGTTTATGTGACAGGTGCAGTTTCTCAGAGAGTTGGAGAGAGGCTCATCTCATTTATGAGACTGTAAGTGACACAATTGCATTGTGTTTGTCACATAAATACAAAATAAAACTATATAAACTACAGTTTCATGGCTGTTAAGAAAAAATAATGGACGGTAAATTGAGTTCCACACTCTGAAAGGTAATACTTTCATGCAAAATCTGCTTCATTTTGTTTTTTTTATTCCCAATATACAAGACTGTATGCGTCAGGCACCGCATATTGGCAAAATGTTCTTTTTTGACTAATTTTTGGCCTTTTTTGGGATAGAAGTTAATCCTAATGGTTGAAGATGGGAATCAATGGAATCAATGGGATCATTAAATGTTGCAAGTCAGATTCTAACTGATATACAGGGGCAATTCTAGGATTTTCATTTTAGGGGGGCTCAGCCCCCAATGAATAAAAAAAAATAAAAAAAATAATAAATATATAAATAAAACAAAAAATCTTTGACTAATAGGGGTGGTATAAACATATTGCAGTTTTCCACTGTGTTGCATAGATAGGTATAACATTTGAGTACTGAATAAACCAAATTCAAGTCTTCATGATCTCACACACACAACCTGTTTACTGTACAAACACAAAATTTTACTGTTTGCATTTCTAGTACAACCCTCTTTCTTTAGCTCAAGTATGCAAACCTCTTTGCCACATGCACTGGAATATGTTTCATATTGAAAGTTAAATTTTCAAATGAAAATGGCAACATGATCATTTTATAAAGTATGGGTTCATTTGTGCTTCATTTTCGCTGGAGGAAACAGCTGTGGTGTAATGAGGGGTGAACGCAGTGAAAACTTTACAGTAGATGGGGAACCGATTGCTCCCTCGTGATATTTTGCAAACTGTATTTATGACAAAGAACTGCACAGATGCAGATATTATAACAATCTATCGATAAACACACACCTTGTCCTATGTTTCTCGATCTGCGCCGCTGCGGTTGAAAAAGAACGCGCTGAAAGACAGGGAGGAGCCGATCGAAGTCTGCCGCCGTTTTCATATTTAAAGGGGACTGAGGCGATCACGAATTCGTGTACAGTTTATGGAGCTAATCGAAAAATTTTTAGGGGGGCTGAGTAGTCATTTTAGCTAAAAATGGCCTAGCGGATATACACATGCGTTAACCATTAGGCCATTGCCTAGTAGCCTTAAGTATCAAATGGAGTATCTAAAAAGATAATGCATTTAATACGTTACATTTTTATTGTTTTCCTGGTTCTTAACGAAAGAGGAAGTTGGTGTTGGACGCATTATGGTGCTTGTTTTTAAATAAAGCTGCAGTCCGTAAGTTTTGAGTCCATACTAATACTAATAAATGTTTTTTGAGCAGGAAATCAGAATATTAGAATGATATTAGAATGATTTTGGATAATTTTTAACCAAAGAAAAAGTTAGAAAATGCAGCTTAAAATAGGCTTTAGTTTAAATCACAAATACGAAATGCTAGGTTTTTATTGTTAACACTATAACAACTTCTACGATCTCCCTACAATAACTTCAGTGATCTCCAGGAGCTCTGTGGACACTGGGTTGGAAACCTTGGTGCTAAGTTTCATTTGTGAACATTTAGGGGTCCCACTTTATATTAAGTGGCCTTAACTGCTATGTACTTACGTCAAAAAATAAGTACAATGCACTTATTGTGGTCATATTGTATTGCAAAACACTTTTACTGCTTTTGAGGTGGGATACCTGTAAGGTTAGGGACAGGTTTGGTGGTATGGGTAAATTTAAGTGTGGGTTAAACTGTAAGGGATTGGTCAACAGTGTAGCTATAAATGTAATTACAGAAATTTATTACAGATGTAATTTCATGCAGGTATTTAAAAAATATATAATTACAATGTAAAAACATGTATGTACACAATAAGTGCATTGTATCAAACGATTAATTTAAAATGTAAGTACATCGTAGTTAAGGCCACCTAATATAAAGTGGGACCCATTTAGGAGTACACTAGCATAGCAAAGCTAACTGCTAAAACCTGGAACACACTAAGCCGACTTCAAAGAACTAGCGGCGACAAAAGTCGATCGCCTCACATCGGCTGTGTCTGACTTGAACACACCGCTCAGACTACAGCCGACTGCATACTAAACACATCCCTGCTAAAAAAACAATAGAAACCATCACAGACATTCTAATTGTTTCCACTACAAATACCATTAAAAACATTACAAACCATCAACTTTTAACCATTAAAACCATTAAAAAATGGTTTCCTGTAGTGTGTTTTGGGACATTACAATTTGGTAGTTTTAACAAGCCACCAATAGAAAGCAACCAGTAAAGACCCACAGGGTCCATTACAGTTTCCATTAAAGCCAATACTATTCCGATTATAACCAGTAAAACAATTACAAATTCTGTGATGCTTTCTATTGTGTTTGTTCAGCAGAGGTCTGTTCTGTGGCTGTGTGAGAGGAATTAAATCAGAAGCTATTCGTAGCACTTGCTTACTATTTTAAATATCTTTTATGTTGATAACTAAGTTCTTGATAACTAATTTTAAGTGGCTCATGTTGTTATGAAAATATTCGTGAATTGGAATGCTCGGGTAAGATAGCGTAACATTAGACCAGCCTTCTTGACTTGTTCTCTTTCATCACCTTTGCTTTAATTCTTGTACGCTTACTCCTATGCTAAACTGAACATCCAGTCAGAGTTCCTGCTCTCACCAATGGCCCCGATGCTGATTCACATGCTAAATTGGGGCAAACTGTGAGCCAGAGGAGAGTCGACGGGAGGAACACACCAAAACTAGCCCAACAAACGCCTTGGTGCCTTAACAGACATGCACAAAGTTTGGATTTCCTGGTGCCTTTAATACAAGAGCTTTAATATTCTGACCTCTAAGTAATGATATAGTGTTTATGTTTCCTCCTGAGGCCGTTTTCATTGGAGAACACCCAGACAAGTTACAATGCAATTTGCGTTCAACTGTTGGAGGTAATTAGCACCCTAAAAAAATTAAATAACATTGACGGTGAGGATCAATAAGCTTGAACTATTGTGAAATTAATCCTGCTATCGACAAAATATGGAAACCATACAATTAAGAGAGTGAGAACAGAAAAAAAGAGGTCTAGACGTGGGCCAGGCCCAGCAATGAGAAATAGGATGCTTTTTATCTCGCTGGTTCACTGTGCAGAAATCCTATGAAAGCTTTAATTAATCCATGCATTATTAATGAAGACTGCAGCGAGAAGTTTAGGATTATGTGCAAAGAGAAAGGAAAACACAATTAGTGATATCAGCCTAATGATTTTTACATGTCACTGACCACAGTGTATTTATTGTCAATCTGAACTGGCCTAAAACGGGCTTGTTTTTGTTTATGTTTGTTTGTGTTGGGGTGTAAGGAGTGTGTGTTAGCGCAGATATGTGTCTTTTTAGCTATTTTACCTTGTTTGGATTACTTAGTCTGATGGTTAAAGTTCGGTTTGAAGAAGTTTAAAAGTAAATGGATAAATATAAAAGCATTTTCAATGTGTGAAAAGGCTGTTTATATAAATATTTTTGGTAACACTTTAGTTTATGATATGTTCAAATGAAGTCTATGTGACACCATTGATGAGATCAGCCGTAGCCTGTATGTGGTCTGCTGTAAAACAGGGAATTGTGGGTAATATTTTAGTCCACTGTCCTCGGTTCGCTGGCCGTCCAGTGGGCTAAAGGGAGCGTAGTGGCTGAAAGAGGAGAAGGCGAAAGAAGAGGAAGAATGATTGCCTTTCAAGAATTATGAGCCATTAAATCACGGCCAGGAAATCTCAAGGTTCCTCAAGAGTGCTGCACAAGGAATCTTTGGCCCCAAGAAATATTGTTTATGGTTTAAAAGCCTCGCCGATGGATTTATAAAAGAAACATTCATCATGACAGAAAAATGGAAGAAAACATTCCTGAAATAAATACTCACTCTATAGGTATACTTGTCACCTGGACAGCACAATAACAAGTGAATTGGAAGGAAGATCCTTCATCAGTTGGCAACTGGCCTCAACGGCTCTGAGTGGAGCTCCAGCGAAAGGGAATCAGGAGGTGCATCTGGAAACCCATAAACCACACAGAGCCGAGCAAACAGATGCCCCATCAGTTTTGCCCCACCATAATTTTGAGGGTAAAACATCAGCTTAGAAACTGATTTTATCCCACGTAATATGAACATCTTAAATCAGTCAGGGACAGTCCTTCCAGGCAGGGATTTGCCACCAGTGCACCACATTGAAGATGTTTTTGCATTTTTATAAGCAGTACATACAGGTCATAGTCCTGTGAGGCCTCTGGGTGCACATCTTTGTGAGACCCCTGAACCTGGCGCTTCTCAAACCTGTCATTGAGGAATCCCACCACTGCACAGTTTGTATGTCTTTCTCATCAGACACACCCAATTCAAGTTAAGCACAGACTCCATTCATAAACAACCAGAGTGCCGACTGTGAACACGGGAAATCTGGCAAAATCTCTTGCGGTCAAACATGACATTAGAGTAAACAAATGGCTGAAACAAACAGTTTGGAAGAAGTCGTGAAGACGGTGTGAACGTGGACTTTACATGTTACAGTGCAAGCTTGAGGTGAGAAATGGTCCCATCTTCCATCAACTCGCTTTCTGATTGGAAATGGCTTCATTCCACATGACAATCTACAGCAAGGGTGTCTAAATTCATTCCTTGAGGGCTACTGTCCTGAAGAGTTTAGCTCCAACTTGCCTCAACACACCTGCTTGGAAGTTTCTAATATGCCTAGTGAGACCTTGATTAGTTGGTTCAGGTGTGTTTAATTGGGGTTGGAGCTAAAGTCTACAGGACAGTGGCCCTCCAGGAGCAGGACTGGACACCCCTATCGCTGATCTATACAGTGGGTACACCTTCGTCCTCGGGGTTCCCCCCACACAACAGGATTTCTGATCATAAATATTCAACATGTTGGATATTTACAATTTGAGATCGGTGCGGCCCCAACGTTCTTCCGGGCAGATTCAATCGTTCTTAACACACCCCACACCACATGTAAATCTGATAAGACAATCTGTATAACCAGCAAGATAAAGTCCTTACCTAGGATTGTCAGAAGGGAAGAATTCCGCCCAAAACTGGTCAGATTATCTTGTAGTGTGTGTCCCGTTTCAGATGAGGGAGATGTCTAAAATATGCCGTGGTGGGGTGGTCCCAGGACAGGTCTGAGAAGCAATGCTTCAGGACAGGATTGAGAAGTGCCTAATCCTATGTAAAAAAAAATAAAACAGAAACATGACTTTAAGTAGCCTATAGCAGTGTTTTCAACCCTGTTCTTGGAGTACGCCAAGCAGTACACATTTTGGATGTCTCTCTTATCTGACACACCCATTTCTCGTCTAGTAGTATCTACTAACAAGCTGATGAGTTGAATCAGGTGTGTTTGTGTGGGAAGAGTTTGAAAATGTGTACTGCTGGTGTGCCTCCAAGAACGGGATTGGGAAACAGTGGACTAACATATGATTTGAATCATATGTCATTTGAAGGTTGTGCCCTTCAGAAGTCATGATTTGTTTATGTCTAAAATTTTGTTTATGTCTAAAATTTTAGAAAAAGTTGTGTCTGCTCAATTGTAAACACTTGAATAGCCTTCCTGATAACGTTCAGGGTTCAGACACACTCAGTCTGTTTAAATCTAGATTAAAGACTCATCTCTTTGGTCAGGCATTCAAATAATGCATCTCATAATCTTGTACTGCAGTTATATCTGATCAAATGCACATTATTATTCTTTAGCTTGGGTTAAACAAATTCATTTTACTTGGTTGGAACAGCAGCTATGCTAATTATGTCTCTATTTG
>NW_015636262.1:137111-137449 GCF_001515625.1 Sinocyclocheilus rhinocerous
TCCAGTTCGCGCTCACCACATTCACTGCTGCAGTTTTAAAGGAACACACTCCAGACAGTTTCAAAGTTGTCCCTCGTCTGCGCTTCGATTAGTTTTCTCCTATTTTCCACACGTTCTCGTCTTAAGCGCCGCAGTCACGGATTTCGACGCACACAGAGCCATTCACATTTGAACTCACGTGACTTGCTGCATGCTTTCATTCACGTCCTCCACATTCATAACCCAGCAACGTCGGGTAATTACTGATATCAACCCAAATTGGGTCAAATCAAGCCAGCTTCCTAACCCAACTGTCTCAACCGAGCGTTTGGATTGAAACAATTACCAGCGTGTTTTAT
>NW_015636262.1:140839-142555 GCF_001515625.1 Sinocyclocheilus rhinocerous
CGTCGGGTAATTACTGATATCAACCCAAATTGGGTCAAATCAAGCCAGCTTCCTAACCCAACAGTCTCAACCGAGGGTTTGGATTGAAACAATTACCAGCGTGTTTTATATGTGTAGGCTATAAAAAAGTACACAGTGTATGTTTTTGCTTAATCGCTTGCAAATATAAGATTGTCATACATACCCCGTAATATTAGAAAAGGTACCCCTTAGTTTCAAAATACTTACAGTAGAAATAATTTGTAATTTTACAGATTATAACTCTTTTATTCCCCAAACTTTGCATATTATTCCCTTAAAACGCTATACAAATAAAATTGAATTGAATTGAATTGAATTTGTCGGTCACAAAGGTCATCGAGGACGTCTCATTTCAGAAAATTAACCATTGTAAAATTGACTGTTGTTCCTTGTGAGGTGTAATCTCTTGTAGTTTCTTTCTTTGGAATGTAATGGTTACTTTTCTGAAATGAGGCAGCCTCATTGACATATACGGCCAACAGATATGTCCTCTAGAGGGCACAGCTTTCGAAATGAGACACATGATGACTGTGTTCATGTTGATTCAGTCTCAGGCCACACAGCCTGAGGTTCTGCAGTCCTCTGGCAGTCAGAAGCCTTGGCCTGGGGCATAATCCAGCCCTGATTACTTTATAATCCATATACATAAATCACAAATTATAACAGGAATTCCTAAGATATTCATTCTGAACACTGGATTTAGTACATAGTGTTTGTTTGAAATGTAAAGGATTATCAGTTATGAGATAAACATTGTTTTCCGCACACACCTACTGTATGGCTTTACAAGACTACTTTTTCCAGGACTACTTCTGTTTTACTCTTAATGCTGTGACACACAAAGTCGATGGTCAGCTGATAGCCAATGTTTTTTTTGGACCATTGTCGTTGGTTTTTTGGGGTTTCCAGTGTCAGAGCCGTCAGTGAGAGAGATCTTCAGCCAATCTCTGTTCAGGCAATTGGAGTGCGATGGATCGATTTAAAAAAGTGTGCATTGGATACAAGTTGCCATTTGTATCGCGATGCATCGTTTCTAACATATATAACAAATATATATATAAAAAAACATTATATTTTTCCATTGCATTGTATTTCACTGAATCACATTGTGTTGAATCGAGTCAAAATCGGATCACACTGCATAGTATTAGGGGTGAATTGTATCGCACTGCATCGAGATGCGTATCGCATTGACCTCAGTTATGGAGATGCACATCCCTAGTGGGTAGCGAGATTGGTGTGAAACAGGGCTAGAGCGCACAAAGTGAGGGGGCAGGCACAATTTTTTTTGGGGGGGGGTTGGTCTGCTTTGAAAAACAAATAGTTTCTGAATGTAATTTTCAGATGCAACAAAAAAAAAATGGGATAAACACAAACACAAAACTTGTAAATAAAACAATATGTTATATATGTACAATTTAATAACATATAGCCTAGTTTGATATATGAATTGGGTGTTCGTCAACGATTGCATGCGGTCGGAGATTCCCGTGTTTACAGCTCTGTAAAATAACCTACTGGAAGCTCTGTAGGTTTGCTGTATGGGCCTATAGCTAAAAATATTAAAATTACAAACACACAATAACATTTTAAGTTACTTCCATTTCTGAAAAAAAAGAATGTAGGCCTAGTAATTGACTTCATAAATACACAAGCCTGATTTTTGTTTTAATTATCCATCGTACATAAAAAAAA
>NW_015636262.1:142971-143239 GCF_001515625.1 Sinocyclocheilus rhinocerous
ATATATAATTCTAATGGATAAATATAATTGCAGTATATAATAATATAGGCTTAGCAATAAACAAGCCAAACAAGCCAAATTTAAAACAAAATAAAAGGTAAAGTTGGGCATACCTCTCTCATTAGGCACAAATCCAAAAAATCCAAATTTCGCGATGTAGCTGAAGCTAAACTATTAGCCTTATTAGGTAAAATAGGCTTTGTAGTTCACGCGCGTTCCAGTATCGACGGAAAAATATCATAATGAGCAAAAATATGCCACAGTGGAC
>NW_015636262.1:144036-163063 GCF_001515625.1 Sinocyclocheilus rhinocerous
ACTTCCATTTCTGAAAAAAAAGAATGTAGGCCTAGTAATTGACTTCATAAATACACAAGCCTGATTTTTGTTTTAATTATCCATCGTACATCCAAAAAAACAACAAAAAAACAAACAAAAAACCCCCCCCACAAACATTTGCAATCAAGACTGAAAAAACAACAACGTTGAAGCCAGAAGTGAATGTAAACCAGATTTGGCCCAGTCTCTGTTGCTATCTTGGAAGCCAAGCATAAGAATAGCCTACTAATGTAAATTTGTTAACCAGAGTAACAAAATGTAACCGATTAATCTCATATTTTCATTTGCTGCATGCTTTTAAAAACACACTAAAAATACATTTTTAGTTTTTTTTTAGGAAAATAAAAAAAAGATAAGTCTCGTATAAGTTGCATTTTCAGAAATAATAATGGCAGGCCTAATAATGTTCTAATGTACCAACATTATGAACACTATAGGATATTTTAGTTCCCCTCACTTTACAACAAATCCTTTAAATTTAACCGTATCAGAACAGAACAAGAATTAAAAAATATATAATTCTAATGGATAAATATAGCCTAATTGCAGTATATAATAATATAGGCTTAGCAATAAACAAGCCAAAACAAATTAATTTAAAACAAAATAAAAGGTAAAGTTGGGCATACCTCTCTCATTAGGCACAAATCCAAATGTGTCCATATTCGCGATGTAGCCTATTTGTGTCAGGCCTGTGTTCCTGTCTCTTGTGTTTTGTTCCCCAAGTTCTAGTTCTCCCTCGTGTTTCCTTATGCCCATATTTGGTTTGGTTTCCTGTTCTCTTTGTCTCATTATTAGTTGATTCCTCGCACCTGTCTGTCCCTCGTTAAGTTTAGTATAAATGTGTAGTCTGCCTCATGTTTTCTTGTCGAGTCTTAAACGTCATTACATGTGTGTCTCCTGCGCTCCCAATGTTAATGTTCCTTTTCATTTGGTTTGTTTATTAAAAGTCAAGTTTTGAATGTCATCTCCTCGTCTCCTCGTTTCCCTCCTACGCACCATGACAGAAGACTCGACCACAAAGAGATGACTGCAGCTGAGGACGCGCTGTGGGGTTTGCGGCAGGGAGGTCTGAGGTTGGAGCGATATGTGGAGGGTTTTCTCGAGCTCTCTAACTGGGTGAGCTGGCACGACGCTGCTCTAGGTGCGTGCTTCCTGCTGGGGTTAGATGACAAGATAATCCGCTGCGATCTTCCTACGTGTAATTTTCCCCTGATCGAGCTGATTAATCTCGTGCTGTTCTTAAATGGTTCTGATTTCGAAGTGGAAGAAGTAAAGAAACTTCCTAAGCCTCGTCATCTAACTCCCGCTGGAATGCGCCGCGTCTCCCCAGCTCACCCCACGCCGAGAACCTCCACATACCTCTCCAACGGCTCCTACCTCCTGCCCAACCCCAAATTCCCCGCTGTCCTCCGAAGCTCCAGCCCGCCGGCCGATCCAATGTCAGGCCCGCTGGCCGCTACAAAGTCAAGCTCGCCGGCGGCGGTTCTCTCCAGCCCGCCGGCCGCTCCGAAGATAGGCCTGCCGGCTGCGCCGTTGTCAAGCGCGCTGGCTGCTGCGAAGTCAAGCCCGCCAACCGTGGCTCTCTCAAGCCCGCCAGCCGCCATTGACGCAAGCCCGCCGGTCACCGCAACGACGGCTGCCCAGTTCACCCGTAACCAAAGGAGGAGGACGAAGAGAAAAGGACTGTTCTCTGCCTTCATCCTAGCCCCAGAGCTCGCTCCAGTGTCGGCTCCAGCCCCAGAGCTCGCTCCAGTGTCGGCTCCAGCCCCAGAGCTCGCTCCAGTGTCGGCTCCAGCCCCAGAGTCCTCGTTTAGCCCAGGAAGGGCTCCTGATCCCCAGTTAAGTCCAGGGAGGGCTCCTGATTCCTTGTTTAGCCCATGACGGGCTCCTGATCCCCAGTTCAGCCCTGGAAGGGCTCTGGATCTCCAGTTAAGCCCAGGGAGGGCTCCTGATCCCCTGTTGAGCCCAGGGAGGGCTCCTGATCCCCAGTTAAGCCCAGGGAGGGCTCCTGATTCCTGGTTTAGCCCAGGAAGGGTTCCTGATCTCCAGTTAAGCCCAGGGAGGGCTCCTGATCCCCCGTTGAGCCCAGGGAGGGCTCCAGGGGGTAGTAGGGCTCCAGCTGCTCTGCCATGGCCTCCTGAACTACCTGCTCCACCGTGGCCTCCTGGGCTGCCAGATCCGCCATGGTTCCCCGAGTCCCCTGATCTGCCATGGCCGCCTGAGTTCCCTGCTCCGCCATGGCCTCCGAGTCTGCCTGCTCCGCCATGGCGCCCCGAACTGCCAGATCCGCCATGGGTCCCGGAACGGGCGCCGCCCTGGAGGCCTTCCATCCTGGAACCCTGCTCCTGGAGGCCTCCAGAGCGCCCACCCACTTTGTGTCAGCCTGTGTTCCTGTCTCTTGTGTTTTGTTCCCCAAGTTCTAGTCCTCCCTCGTGTTTCCTTATGCCCATATTTGGTTTGGTTTCCTGTTCTCGTTGTCTCATTATTAGTTGATTCCTCGCACCTGTCTGTCCCTCGTTAAGTTTAGTATAAATGTGTAGTCTGCCTCATGTTTTCTTTTCGAGTCTTAAACATCATTCCATCTGTGTCTCCTGTGCTCCCTATGTTAGTGTTCCTTTTCATTTGGTTTGTTTATTAAAAGTCAAGTTTTGAACATCATCTCCTCGTCTCCTCGTTTCCCTCCTACGCACCGTGACAATTTAAAGCTAAACTATTAGCCTATTTTTTAGGTAAAATAGGCTTTGTAGTTCACGCGCGTTCTTTCTAAATGCAGTACCGTTCTTATTTCACTCTGCATAACCTGAACGAAAAAAAATATATATATATTTTTGCTAAGAACGAACCGAAATTAAAACATTTAGCTTTTAATCTGTATATGTAACAGCCTGGGAGACCTTCTCAGGGCAGTACCCTGCCTCACCGACTGAAATCAGGGTGCCCACTACGGAGACGGCACCAGAGGTGAGGGGGCACAGTGACCAAGGTGGCCGGGCCGGGCCCCCTCAGGCCCCCCCGTGGCGACGACGCTGGTGTGAAATCAGTAAGCTATCGCTGCTTTGTTTACCGTTTGTACATCCACAGATTTAGCTCTTCCAGTTTCCCTTTTTACATGACAAATACAGACTACTGCCACCAACTGGTATGGAGAGTCGTTTCAACTTATGCAGGAACAGAACTTAAAGGTTAGTTGGCTGCTGGCTAAAGTCTTTGTGGTGTGTTAAAGCACAATTTTTTGGCTCGGACACAGTCGGCTTTTGTCGCCACTTGTTCTCTGATGTGATTTGGTGTGTCTGGCCCATTACGATATTTTCTTTTTGAATCTTGAAAAACATGATCACTATGGCAAAGGGAAGCTTGACAATGTATTACTTTTTGTATGCCGCAGAAAGAGATAACAGCATGACATCCAAACAAGAATTAAAGTCGTATTTATAATTTCTGTCATTTATAAGGGGACATTTGCAAGGGTCAATATTGTTGGGCCCTAAACTTGAACTTGCGGTGGAGGAAGATGTTTATTACTTAGCTAAAGTTTCATGTGTAAATGAATAAAAGTGCAAAGAAGAGAACCATGCCAGTGATCCCAGTTTATGAGGAAAAAATGAGCGCATCAGTTCTCAAAAAAGGGTGAAATGGAAACAAAAAACATGAGGATTCTGGAGGAGGAGTAGAGCGGGCAGACAGATGGCTGTGTAAGTGAGAAAGACAGAGCGGGAGAGAGACAGAGATATTGCCAGCGCTGGGGCTTTGGGGGTGGGACGGGCAGCAGGCAGATGTGTGTGTGATGGATGGTCTGGCCAGGCAAGGCCGCAGATAAGAGTGCAAACAAACTCGGTAATAAATGAACCGGCCCGAGCAGCGGTATTGAGGCTGGCTCCTCACGCCGTGATGCATGCCGAGGGAAGCCGCCGGCAATTTGTAATGGAGAAATGAGGGAGCTGTCAGAGGAATGAAGAGACAACGCTCGGGAGAGGAGGAACAGGACAAGCCGGCGGGGGCCGGGCACCGCTCTGTGTGTCCGCTCACCAGGGGGGTAATCAGGGCTACACGGGGCGCTAATTCACCCCATAATGAGACTCACTGTCATGCCATGCTGTGTGTCGAGACCTGCAGAAGACGCAGTGGAGCTTTCATGTGCGTATCTTAAGAAAAGAGGGTTAATTCAGTGGCCTGAATGTTTAAATTCAAGTGTAGTGGAACGTCTCAACAGCTCCTGCAGCTGGATTATGGGCTAATGAAATTTGGATTTACCTGTCACGAGCTGTTTTTACCCAGAAAATGCAGCAGCATCCTAGGTTAAACATACAGATGTGTGCATAAGTTTACACAGCCCTCGCAGCATTTGCAAGATGCATTAAAATATATATATATATATATATTTTTTTTTTATAAAATAAGAGCCATGAAAAAGGCTCTTTGATCAACAAAATGATTATCAACATATACATTTCACAAGATAACAACAATAATTTTTGCAAATGATCCTGTCTTAAGGTACAGTCACATTTGCAATTATTCAAAAAATTTTCGCAGGCTAAATTAATTTTTTGCCATTTGGCCTAATGTATGCCCCTGTGTTTTATTTGTGGACTTCATGGTTCAGCTTATCACATCTTGAGTTCATCGGCTGCTGAGAAGAACAACTAAAGACTATCAACACAGAAATACCTAAAAAAGAAATTGTTTCCACTCTTTTAGTTTACATTCAGAGAGCCGAGGGGAAGTGTGACCTATTCCCTCGTCGTCTGTCACTGTCAAATGCTTATACAAGAACTCAGAGGTGATAATTTATTAGCAGTGCCTGTGAACAAGAGCCATCACACTTAAATCCCTTGGTAAGTGCTGTCAAAGTCAGACACACAGTAGCGCCTCTTCACATCGCCAATGGAAATCATTCAGACTAGAGTCTGTGCTCAAGTATCATCAGCTGGGATGCTGGGTATTTCAATATAGCGTGAGCTTTCTTAACGAATGTTTATTTAGCTATACCATGAATCCCAACACTCTTACAATTCCTATTCATCTTTAAAGCACCAAAGAACCTACTTCTCAACCATTTGATGATAGTCTTCTTGAGTCAACTATGTGGTCTTGTAGACTCAGGACTTGTATATTGTGGCAGAAGTTCGCAGAGTATACAGAAGTATACAGTGTGAATGATTTGCTATGAGTCAAATGTTCATGTCACACACTGTTAGCTCATTAAGAGCAGGATGACCACTTCATAATAGGCTTTCAACAAACACACTTTGTCACTCATAAAATAATGACCTAAAAACACCAACAACATTATACAATGTTTTCTTTTATAAAATTCCATCACAAAACAAGCATGAGTCTCTCTACTGCCTTACAATTTACTACAATACATGTTTACATTACAGCACAAAATTATTCCTAATTTGTCTCCTTTTGTGGAGATGGTAGTGTAATTGAAAGACTAACACCTGTGTAGTTGTTCATCTAAATCTAACGGCTTTGATAGTATTTCATTTTATGGATTCAGAATGTATTTCAAAAAGTTATTACTGTAGAAATAGCAGATTGCTGCCTTATTCATTGTTCTATTGTTTTAGGTTTAACGGTTTTGAAAAGAGTATGTAAACATGCAAATTGGCCTGTACATTGAGTTCTGGTGTTGTTAGTGTCTGAGTGAGAAAATAATTCATGTAGATGATGTCTTCATTGTATGCATTTTGTGCAAAGCAGTTTGTGAAGAGTTTGAAAAAATAACTAGAATTTTGACAAATGTGTCCTAGCAATTGAAAAAAACCTGTAATGTCTGCTAACACTTTATTTTGATGGTCTTCTAACACACATTCAACTAACTATAAGTGACTATGCAACTACATATCAACTTATTCTACTAACCCTAACCTAACAGTCTATAATACTCTAATGACTGCTAATTGGCATTACTTATTAGTTACTTATTAGTAGTTAGTAGAAAGTGTAACCCAGAAGTGTAATTTTAAATTTTTTAGTAATTTAGGGAGTATTATTCATCTCAATGCTCAGCTCATGCAGGACCCCCTGGAAATACACAAGCTGTGACGTCAAAGAGAAATATCAGTCAGCTTCACCCTTCTAAAAAAAGGCATCGGTAACACCTACCATCGAATGGCTGTCAGAGGAGAGCGATGGTTTATGCGGCAAGAAATAGGGTAGTTATGGCATGTACCAGCAGTGGCTAACTGGGTCATGCTAACCAGGCAAATTCCCTTGGTTATAACGAATCGGTTCCTTCATGCTGTTTATTTAGATGAAATTGTCCAAAAATAGCTTTGCTTATTCATACGAGTCACTCCACAGTGTTCCCAAGAGACCAGATGTGTCATTACACTTGTTCTTTTGTTGTTAAATAGCTAAAGATTATACTTCAACTACTGAAATCACCTGCTATTCTTTTAGTAGTTGAAGTATAATCTTCTGCTGTGAGAAGACAGGAGGCTCTAGAGCCACCCAGAAATCTGCAGTGGGCCTGATTTACCACAGCCACAAAATATTTCCGTCCCGCTGCTGTTGTTGTTGCGCTGTTGTCACGTCTTGAACGCGAGGCTAGCGGAGGCTGGGGTGGAGAAGAAAAATTAGGGCCTACACCTGCGGCGGCGTAATTAATGCCATTGTCACCTTCCAAAAATAAATCAGAACCTCAACAAGACTTTCCTGTTTAGGGTCAAAATCTCCTCCCGCTGTATTAAAATTAATCACCTTCCTTGCTGTTGCCGTGGAGTGAAGGAGAAAAAAATGTCCGGCTTCTGCATTTCTCCATTCAGTAGTAAAAATAAACAACAAACACACCACGCCGCCACGTAGAACATGGATTAATTAGCTACTCCTGCGCCGCTAGTGAAAAAGAAATGGAATTCCCAAACAGATCTGCATTGATGAATTGGTAAACCTTTAGAATTCATTCGTCATGTGGGGAGCGTGTGTATTTTTGAAAGGTTAGGGGTTGCCTTGGGTCGGGAGATTGGTGGAGTGAATAGGATGATTTTTGTTGTTAGGCAAGTCGTGGGACGATCTGAACCATCAATGATGATTGCTGATTTACAGTGTTGTCTCCTGATTACACGTAATCTGAATTACGTGATCAGAATCCAAAAATGCAATGTTTGTGATTAGAGTATATTACATTTTAAAGCGCTCATAATCCGATTACAGTTACTCTTTTATGAATTACATGAGTAAATGTTATTCACACAAGGGCAGTAAATTATTCATAATTTATTGATTCTCCCCAATTCTTCTTTCTTATATTTAAAATTTTCCTCTCTAAAAATCGTACTGTGTGTCATGCCATTTGGCTTTGACTATATTCACCAATATAAAGTTGTAAATAAATTTGTAAACCATGCTTCTGAATTTGAGGGAAATTAGCACCTCTAAAGCTATTAGACCATGTATGAAACAAATTATTATGCAAGGTACTAAACACTGCTGATAAAAATTATTATTATTATTTTATGATTAAATTATTAGCTTTTTATCGACTCACTATTCTCTCACTATCAACTCACTAATGTAATGTTTAATGCATTTTATTAGTGTTGTCAAACGATTAATTGCGATTAATCACATCCAAAATAAAAGTTTTTGTTTACATAATATAAGTGTGTATACTGTGTATATTTATTATGCATATATAAATACTAACACATGCATGTATATATTTATGAATGTAAATATGTGTTGTAAAACACATGTAAAAATGTGTTGTTTATATGTTAAATATATTTATATATATAAAAAATATAAGAATATAAATATATACATGTAAATACATGTACATATTTTCAAAATATTTACTGTATGTGTGTGTATTTATATTTACATAACAATGTGTACACAGTACACACACACACATATAATATGTAAACAAAAACTTTTATTTTGGATGCGATTAATCGCGATTAATCAGTTGACAGCACTACATTTTATGATGTTTATATCATATATTTTCTTTCTCTTCATTTTTTTGTGTCATATGGTACATTTAATGGCAAGTTTAAAACAGGTTTGTTTAAAAGTAATCTAAAAGTAGTTAGAATACATTACTTAAAATGAGTAACCTAGATTGCATTACTAACTACAGTAACAGTAACAGACTACAATTTGTATCAAATCAGCTCTGCTTATTTACATATTGAACAAATTGTACTTTAAACTGTATTTGTAGACATTGAATTTCTTGACATCAAATAAGTATTCTGAAGTTACGTTTAGTAACATACGCACACTTCCCGTTCTCTTAAATCTCTCTTCCTGGTTCAATAGCCTGTGATTGATTATATAAGCACCCCGACTGCATATTATTTTTTCCCTCTAATGTTCAGGCCCGTGAATATTTTGTGATCTACCGCTGGGCTGCTTGCTCGATTAGTCCGTTTCTCTGTTTCAGGCCAAACAATTAGAAAGTCATTTATTTTCACATTTCAAAGTGATGAGCCCCAAACACGCCTTTATAGATCTTCCTCTCCTCAATTGTGTCTATTTGCATAATGGGATAGAATGGCTCGGAAATGTGGCCCTGTGGGACTCACCGAAGATTGAGACAAGAGATACCAGCCGCCGCCTCATATTTATGTCTGTTTTGGGGAAAATTAATGGTGCATTTTCACATTGTATAATGCTATTTAATGGTGCAATTCATCTAATGAAAAGAGAACATTTTTGAAACATTTATGTTTTTTGCTTTTTACATACGAGGAGGCCCAGCGGGCCTGTGCAAATATTTCCCTCTGCGTGGCTGCAGTTTCTGCGCTGCAGGCTGTTTTTATGCATCATGATGGATGATTTTGCTTTTCTCTATTCTTTGCCCAATAAGTTGCAGCTCAAATTGGTGTTTTGAGAAGAAAGGATCTGAACAAAGCATTAGCATACTGAATCTGGTTTGCTTTCATTTGAAGCAATAAAATACACTGATTTAAATTTTTTATCATTTTGTTTGTGACAATCAATTTTTTTTATGAATACATACTATTATGCAATTATGCATAAAAATCATCCAAATGTATTAAATAAAATACAGGATTACCAATTTTTATCAAATAAGGTGATATAGAATGGCTGTAAACGTCCAAATATTGTTGTTTTATTTATTTTCTAATTTTCATAATTGCATTTAAATCTATCACTGGCTTACGGTCCACCACATTAATCGATCTGTCAGATGTCAACCTATGGATATTTTCAGTTTTGCTGTAGTGTAGCTGTATGTGGTACTTCAAGCTTGAATTGCTTTGATGGTAAGAAAATAATGTATTAATCTCATAATTAATTTCATAATCATACCCTATGCCTAACCCTATATGACTCAAATTTATAGTCATAATGCAACATAATTGATTGAATATAATATAATATAGTCTGTTCTAAAACATTGACATTTAGAATAAAATAATGATAAAAGTCTGAGAAAATATAAGAAATCTTAAATTTTATTACCCAGATGTTGCCCTTTCAAAGATCAAGAGACTTCATGCAAGTTTAAACTCTGTCTCAGATGTGTCTACTTAATAGATAATAGATGCGCTTACTTGGAAACATACACAAATGAATATGAATATGTATAGCAGCTCAAATCACGTACTGTTTTCAGAATTTGATGTAGAATTACAGAGATCTCATCTAAGACTCGTGTGATTACTTTGGTCTTTTTTTTTCAGGAGGAACATCTGAGAAGCAGGAGGCTTCAGATCCATTTATGATCATTTTTGCATATGAGAAACAACTGAGATATTAAAGGGCTTATGGGCTCTGTTTCTTCTGTCAGATGAAACACTGATGTATTGAATTTCCAGCAGCGCTCATATCCTGAACTAAATGCCCCAGAAAGAGAGGCCAGCTTCATTTTTTATGTATTACCCATCAAAGACACACCCCATCTGTACCATTCCTGTGCACCCTCACTCGTCATTTCATGATTTCTCAAGCCTTTTTATTCTAGATCGTGTGCAGCCCAGCCTTCCTTAAACTCTCTATCCATACCTTCAATACCTGCATGTCAAACCCAAACCTGAACCTCCGGCTGTACCTTGGCATCCCAGCACTGGATATACACTACATTCAAACCACCAGACAAATCAAACTATGTCCATCATACAGAAAGGCCTTGCCATTTTGAAGGATACCACAGATCTAAACAATCAGACTTCAGATTAATTATTTTGACTGGCCTATGATAAAAATCGCACATAATTACTGTACACTGATGGAGCGATGAGAACCAAATCTAGAGACGTTTTGACTTTGGACAGTAAGTAACCACTCATAATACACTAATATAATAATACCCCTAACATTTGCTCCATAAAATGTTAAAAGCTAGTTTTTAAACAACCAAGAGCTTTTCTAGGATAATACTTTGTGTAGAATCTATAATGGATTTGTGTCCATACGTGTGTGTGTGTGTGTGTAGGCCGGTGCGCTTCTCTGGCTCCAGCTGCTGTTTTCTCCTCCAGCCTGAAGGTAAAGCTGTTGAAAGGCACTTTAGAAATTAAAAGAGTTTCACTGCACTGTAATGTGGCTTAAATGATCCAGAAAACACAAGATATATTGACCATTTAATGAAACACACAGTCCCCCTCCACATCTCAAATGCTCTGTCTGTCTTGTCCTTCTAACTGCTCCTGCATTTTGATATTCGCTGTTTGATATTCACTGTGAACATGCATTTATATGCACAGTTTATATAGAGTCGACAACGATATAAGACATTCTTTAATTTAAATACATCTCTAATATAGCATGTTTTTGTACTTTTAACATGCATGATGCGCACTGTTATATAGTGTGTATGTAGTGTGTGTGTGTGTGTGTGTATATATATATATATATATATATATAATTTATGCTGATTTATATAATAAAATATATAACAATATTATATATAACAATACTATAGTATATACAATAGTAATCACATTTACATGAATATTATATTGTCATGCATTTCTACTGTAATAACACTCAAAACAAAACGAAACAAAGACCTCAAGTAAAGTACAAAGTAAAACGTCCAGACGGATTACAGTTATTAATGAGAATGAGTGGGGCTGTAGTGAAATATATTCATTAACTGAGAAAAAGCTAAATCGTGCTGAGAATACAACGTCACAATGCAAAAAAAAGTACAATGCAACCAACTTCATTTACTGTATGCACAATATAATTTATTTATATTGATTATCTTTTGATTATGGGGTCAAATATGACATGAGATTTGATGACGTTTATCCTAATAAAAGATATAAAAATAATAATAAGTCAAGACACCTTTATTTATATAGCACTTTTTAGCAGATTGTATTAAAGCAGCTTCGCTAATAATAATAATAATAATAAGCAATTAAATGTTCATGATATATGGCTTTTTTGTAGTGTCCCTTTCATGTTACGGGAAAGGACACTTATGTTCATTCAATGCATTCAGTTTATAACAAGAAGAATAGTTATTGTTAATTATTAACAATGTATATAATAAAGACAACAGCTTCCATAAGTGTTAAACATCATAAAAGTAAAATAAAAAATCAGTTGTTTTGGACATAAACGCATGTTTGAGATATATAATGAATCCTGGCTCACTGCTGAGGGCTCCTGGGAAGCTCTCTCTCCATTGGTTAATCCAGGTGCCATGTAACAGACGGAGAACACCCTCTCCAAATGTCACAGGGAGCAGCTCACATGGCATTACACGTTATTAATCACCCTTTCACTGCCTCCGCGCCGGAAACCTCGCAAAACAGGAGCGAGAGATGCAGGCAGGGATGGGTAGCAGTGCTGGAGAAGGGTTAGGAAGCCACAAATAACTACCATCAATCATCCGGCAGTCAACATTTTCACGTGGTGCGGCCGCGCCGGTATTGGCAACTCTCAAAGTTCTCTGGAGCGTTCTCAACAAAACAACCCCCTCGCTCAAACCACGCTGTCAGCAGGAATATGGCAGGTGCGTTAACTCCCACCACTCCAAATTAGGACCTGAAAAGTGTTTTTTTCCCCATCGTAACTCAGGGTAATTAGAAATGATTCAGAGGTGATGGAGATGTTAATAGCTGGGGAGGGCAGAGCGGTTTTGTTCTGGCTCGGAGACCCTACACCTGAAGAACTGGTCTCTGTTTGAACGTCATCAAAGACTGAGCCCACACTTCTGCCCGTCTTTGAGGAGATGCATCTTTCTTTCCCACAACCTGATTTGACGACTGCTTCACCACTGAGCATCGAGAGATTCCTGGTTTTCTTAAAAGTTCTTAAAAGTGCTCGCTTGATTCGGAAGCAGCTTCCATTGTGTCTCAAACCTTTCAATTGAATGAAAACCACTGAGTTGTCAAGAACTGGGATAAGTTTATAGGAGAGTGTGATTTTGAGTCGAGAATTTAAAGGAATTCCGACGGTGGCCGCGAAGTGCAAAACAAATCACAATGCTGAAAACAAAATAACAAATTACAAACGCAAATGCATAAATCTAA
This sequence comes from Sinocyclocheilus rhinocerous, assembly GCF_001515625.1. Lineage (NCBI taxonomy): Eukaryota > Metazoa > Chordata > Actinopteri > Cypriniformes > Cyprinidae > Sinocyclocheilus > Sinocyclocheilus rhinocerous. The sequence goes on from NW_015636262.1 coordinate 156,531, forward strand.
ACAAACAAAATAACAATTCAGAAAACACAGCAGCAATTCAGAAAACATTATAAGTCAGAAAACACAACGTTTAGGTCTCTGCGGATCAAAAAGGGGCATTTCTCAAACTTTCAATGTCATTTTCAGTTCCCTTTAAATTCTCTCCGGCTCACATAAAAAAAAATCCCAATTTAACCCCCCTCTGACTGTTTTTTTTTTTTTTTTTGCATTCCCGTTTGCTCAAATAGCAAAAGAAAATTGCCATGTTAGTGTTTTCACAATAGTGTTTACCGTCACTCCCATAGACGCTGTATTAGAGATACCCTTGCATTAGCATTAACTAGTTTTTTGTCATCTGATTCAAATTTAATACAGCCTAATACAAAGTACAGTGTTGTAAATGCACATGCATATTTTGTTTTTATTCCATAGTAAGGGCGATTCAATTCATACAATACATTTAAACTGAGCTACTTTAAGACCATCTCCGAACTTTCTACCGCTAGTCTGCTGTTTTCTGACTTGTTATCATGTTTTCGGATTTGTTGTTGTGTTTTCTGAATTGTTATTTTTTGTTTTTTTAGATTTGCATTTGCATTTGTAATTTGTTATGTTGTTTTCAGAATTGTGATTTGTTTTGCACTTCTCAGCCAACGTAAATTCCTCAACCAAAACCATCTGCGACACGTGAGAACAAAATGAAATTAGTTCTCGTTATTCAAAGTCGTTGCTCACTGAAAATGCTCTCCTCCACCATGGCTGTCTTAAAGAGACATGGCAATGAGAAAGTATGAGGTTCGAGGAAGTGCAAGTTGCACTCTCTTGCAAAACTTTTGAGTTCCCCTGAGAACATTTGAGTTTGCTCGCAAACCTTTTGCGTTCACTCTCAAGACTTTTGTGTTCGCTCACACCTTCGCTCACACCTTGTGTTGCAAACCTTTTGCATTCCTCCGAGAAACACAAGTGTATGCAAAGTTTCTTGGGAGAACCCCGTTCATTCACAAGACTTTTGTGTTCGCTCACACACCTTTTGCATTCCTCCGAGAAACACAAGTGTATGCAAAGTTTCTTGGGAGAACCCAATACTTTTGAAAGAAAATGCAAACGTTTTGCCAGAGATTGCAAAGTGTCTTGGGGGAACGCACACATTTTTTGAGCAAATGACGTGACATGTGGCCAAGTATGGTGACCCATACTCGGAATTAGTGCTCTGCATTTATCCCATCCAAAGTGCACACACACAGCAGTGAACACACACACACCGTGAACACACACCCGGAGCAGTGGGCAGCCATTTATGCTGCGGCGCCCGGGGAGCAGTTGGGGGTTTGGTGCCTTGCTCAAGGGCACCTCAGTCGTGGTACTGAAGGTGGAAGAGAGCGCTGTACATTCACTCCCCCCACCTACAATCCCTGCCGGTACGAGACTCGAACCCGCAACCTTTGGGTTACGAGTCCGACTCTCTTACCATTAGGCCACGACTTCCCCGTGCAAATGCAAATGCAAAGCATTGAAATATTTGATCCTCTCATCTCATATTTTTGTTCCATCAGTATGTCTCACAAATATAGCACCTACTGTATGTGATATTTGGACTGTTTTTGACTGTGTGTGGTTCTTTTTGGAAATCTTCAGAGATGTGTTGTGCTCTACAGAAGAACCAAATAACATGCAAGTTCGTAAATGCAGAGATGATTTTCATTTTGAGGTGAACTTTTCCTTGCAAGGCCGAGCAGCAGGGACACTAGGGGGCGGCAGAGGCTCTTGTGTTTGTCTGATGGATTCACAAACAGGAATTTCTCCCACAAAGATCCTACTGAACCAGAAAGGTCAGGCACAATAGCTTGTTGGACTACTGCAATATTTGTGGTTTAGTAGTTCAGTAGTGTGACACCTGACTGGTTAAAGCAGTCTGCATTAATATTAGCATCTTTGTGAGGAAACTCAGTAAATGAATGGCCACGCTCTTTTGATTTACAAATTCATTTTTTTTCTAAATGTACATGCTATCAAAAGACACAAAATTAAACACAATTTTTCCTGGTGGTTTGATATATATATATATATATTTCATGGAAACTTCTTAATCAGAGACAGTGTTCTGTACTACTGATTTCATGATGCCTATATAACAGCTCCCATTCAATTAACTGAAACACACACAAACACACACACACACACACACACACACACACTCACTCACACTCACAGACACACACACACACACACACACTCACACTCACTCACAGACACACAGACACACACACACACACACACACACGCTTTTTCACCATTGTGATGTTACTCTCTCACCATATATTCACTTGCTGTCATCTCAACCTTACTGTAAAAAAGATACCAGGATTTATAACGGTCACTGTGAAATATACACAATGAACTCTTCTTGTAAAATCATATTTTGCAGGGATCCTTGTGGCAACTTCGAAGGTAATTTGATAATGATGCATTTGCACAAGAGACATATCTAGAACATGTCTCTCCCAATTCAGGGATGAAGTTGATTGGCGTAGTTTCGTAGACAAATACAGTGACGTAAAAACATCGACAGTAAACACATAAAGAACAAAGCTGGACAGATCGTCACTCTCATCATAAAAACCAAACCACATACTGTAGAACACATGACAGACAGCTACAGAAATACTTCACTAAAAATACAAAATTCGATTGCTAATTCCATTCATAAATAAGAACATAAAAGAAACAACTAACAAAGTAATAATCTGTGCATATGTTACCTGTATTTTGCCACTGTATAACATCCAAATTCCCCCCCGATTTAATTACTTTTTTTCCCTCGCAATTTTGGAGACCAAAAAATTTGTTATCAAAATGTATTAATCTAAAAATAAACAGAACAAAATCCTCCTAATAGGTTCTTTGCTATTAGAATACATTTGTATTTTAACCTCATATGTATTTAAAATTTCTTTAAGCAGAGCCTATTTTCTGTAGGTTGGATTTTGTTTTTCAATACTTCTATATTACAGTAATTAAAAAAGTAAAATACAATTATACAGATATATGATCATAACATGATAATTTTTGTTGCTCTATTTAATGCCCAATGAATGATTTTTAGATTTTAGATATCTAATTTATCTTGGATGTTATTTATTTATTTATTTTTATTTGTTTTTACAGTTTTCTACAGATTCTGTCTGAACACATTTTAACGGTTAGGTTAATAAAATGATGCATTTTAGGTATAATTATGTTTGTGTGACTTAATGCAAAATGGATTATTTTTTTTTGGTTAATTCCACATGCAATTTTGACACTTGTTCCTGTATTTCACATCCATATAAAAGTATCATATTTATGACTGTGATCTGTTTCTTTAATGTCATCTGTGTAGTGCAAACACACAGTGAGGCTGAGAGTAAAGCATTATTCTAGTGGAAAGATAAGGTGCTTTGAAATACTTTAAAATACGCAGTACAACCCTAATATATGAATGTAAAAGGGTGATTTGTGTGTGTCAGCAAGATGACTTAATGGCTTAGATTTGACTTTTACAAGTTTATCAAACAGAAATGCTTGTTTTGCTTGTAGCACAAACTTGAACTGCATTTTTATCTAAATGTGTTACATTTTGGTTTATTAAAAGAGCTTAAAGTGTCTAAAGTTGATGTTGCATCTGTGCAGACAGTGTAAAGCGGGCGAAGGCTTTATTTAGGAGATAGTTATGTATCGGCATGCGCGGTGTTGTCTGTGGTGAGGCTTAGATGAGTGAGCTGGAGTCTTTACTGTCGCTCTCTGTCTCTCCTCCTTATGCTATACTGTCAAAATGAGCCTCTTAATTCTGCCGAGTGGTTAAATAGCGCTCTCTCTCTCTCTCTCTCTCTCTCTCGCTGCCTCCTGTTTCAGCACTGCCTGAGAGAGAGAGAGAGAGAGAGACTGCAATGTTTTCTAAGTGTTCAGTCTGTTCTCTGATCAAATGCACTCAAACTCTTCTGCACAGAGTCTTTTAGTATTAATGTGCTGCTTTAATTCAGAGGAACGGTCTACAGTGTTTTATGTCACTCACACTCAATCTTTACATACAGAATATTAATACTTAAAAATTGTCAAATTTGCGGTTGTGAAATATATATTTTTTAAAGCTACACATCCAAACGCATTTAATGATGTTTCACAGCCATAACATATTGATATTTTGGTAACACTTTATTTTAAGGTGTCCTTGTTAGACATGTTACATGTACTTATTTTGATAATAACAATTAACTATGCATAATTACATGCAAGTAACCCTAAACCAAGCCCTAATCCTAACCATATAGTAAGTACATGTAGTTAATTAATATTACTCAGTACCTAAATGTAGAATTACACTGTAACAAGGACACCTTAAAATAAGTCTAACAATAACTCCTTACATGCCAATAAATGTGTAATAACATTGTAATTACAGATGTAACAAACATGATAATCCTGAGCCAAGAGATACTTTGACTGGCATGTATTTTTTCAATATTTAAAAAAAACATATATTGGTTAATTTATGCTGTCAATGACAGTAAACACAGAAAACGGTGTGTTTTTCTTCACACTGGCAGGTGTGTGTCAGTCAGAGGCAGGTGAGAGTAAACACCTGCTGCTCCGCTCAACTTCACACACTACACATTACCACCGTGAGAATGAAGATTTTCTCGTTCTCCTTGCCTCAGTTCAACATCTGCATCCTCAAATGAAAACGTACACACAAAACTATCAGTTGAAGACATTAGAATGAGTTTGAGCCGCAGCACAGAAGCACATCTGTGGAGGATGCAGGCTCAGGTTTGGCTTGTGTCTCATGTCCTGGTCCTATTCTTTGTCCATGGCAATTTGTCTATACTACACTGTCTTAAAAGAGAGAGAGAGAGAGAGAAAAGATATGGCTGTTTTGACTAAATGTGACATTTACAGAAGGTTTGTTGATGTGTGTTGATAATTAATAATTAGGAGATACAGCAATTACTATTTGAAAAGATACAAATATGTATTATTTAGGTACTGTACAGTACACTTAAGGTACAAATATGTACATTTAAGGCATAAATACGATGCAAAGTTGTACTATAGGCTACACCATGCCGTACCACAGTACTCCGTGAATTACCTCAAAAAGTGCTTCATTTAGTTTCTATAATAATTGAAATATCTTAACAAATGCAAACCAGTGGAATAATTAACCGAGCCGTCTCAAATGTGTTTTCCCGACTCTTATGTAATACACTCTTTTGTATGTGCGAGATGTGATTTGATAGGAGAACGCTCGGTTCTCCAAGGACAGATAGGAGAGCAGCCTTTCAGTGCGTTAAACGTCATTCAGCCCCGGAGACGGCACAAAGTGGCTTCACACCGGCATCTGATGGGGAAGAGAAGGACAGATTCAAGAAAGAATAAGAGAGAGGGAGGGAGGGAAAAAGTCAGACATCAGCAGAAAGGGATTTTTCTCGAGATGCTGTTGTGCGTGTGTGAGATTGAACTAGATGATGAGTGTGTGAAGTTGGGCTCATTTTCTCCCTCTCCGTCTCTTCTCAAATATTCAGCCCGCTGGAGGAGTGTTATGAGTGCGTTTAAGTGTGTGTGCAGCGCTGTGAGGGTGAAGTATTAATCTTGCTTGTCACAGCAGCCCAGATGTAGAGAGGTCCGCTAGAAGCACAGAGCTGGACTCAGCACTCTCTCTCTCTCTCTGTGTGTGTGTCTGGATGGGTTCACTCACATTTCACCAGTAAAAGAGAGATCATATGAGACCAAACACAGCAAATTAGCTAATGATATAGGCAGAAGGGGCCCTCGAACAAAGCCCAGTAGTCACAATTAAGTCGATGTGTGATGCCCTACGCTGTTTACAAGACATAATATCAACACGCGTCCAAAACGCCAACCAGCACAACAGACGGCCAGATCTGCTGCTCTGCAGGTGTCTGACGGAAGGACGCTTCGCAGAGTTTAGGATACCATGCACGGGTCGACAGATCCTGAGCCGCGGGACGATCGTGCTGATGTGTGAAGAAGCGCTCGAACTCGTTTGGGACGGCAGCGATTTGTCTCTGTTTGTACCTCATTATGCAAAAAAAGCAGCCAAACTTGTAGAGGGGTGCAGAAAAACAAGAGGCCAAGCTGCTCTCACATATGGCGGAGAGCTGCTAAATAATCTGTCGTGTTCTTTAACGCGAGCTGATAGCTGTGCTTATTAGGGAACGCTTTACAGTAGGCTACCGTTCCTTCATTACGAATAACTGCGCTAGAGAGTAACGCAATATTAACATTCTATATCAACTAACAAGAAACTCAAAGTAGTAAGTGATAGCATTCCATCTAGGGTCCTTCATTGTTATTTAATCATATAGGCCTACTGTTTTTTTTTTTTTCATATGTGTCCCTGGAGCACAAAAGCAGTCTTAAGTCGCTGGGGGATATTTGTAGCAATAGCCAAAAATACATTGTATGGGTCAAAATTATCGATCTTTCTTTTATGCCAAAAATCATTAGGATATTAAGTAAAGATCATGTTCCATGAAGATATTTTGTAAATTTCC
>NW_015636262.1:163143-171882 GCF_001515625.1 Sinocyclocheilus rhinocerous
AACTTAATTTTTGATTAGTAATATGCATTGCTAAGAACTTCATTTGGACAACTTTAAAGGTGATTTTCTCAATATTTAGAATTTTTTGCACCCTCAGATTCCAGATATTCAAATAGTTGTACTCGGGCCAAATATTGTGCTATCCTAACAAACCATACATCAATGGAAAGCTTATTTATTCATCTTTCAGATGATGTATAAATCTCAATAAAAAAAAGACCCTTATGACTGGTTTTGTTGTCCAGGGTCATATATTTTTCTTAGTAAGTTTCTTATTTTTATTTAGATTTAAAATGACATACTGTAATTCGTGATTCTTTTAACAATAATATTATAACTGAGGTGCTTATTGTTTTGTATGATTTGTGTCTGCATGTTGTAATAAAACAAAACTAATGATATAACAATTGATTGAAAAATATATTATTGAAAATGCTATTACACACTTATTACAGAGCATTAGAACAGATATCATATGTAATTATCGTATGACGTTTATTTATTTTTATGCAGTCATGATATACTAGTTATACAGTAAAAGTGTCATGCTTATTTTATATTTGATAATAATAGCAGTTCATCAGTTACTCCGTTTAATGTGATTTATTTATTATTTAGCTATATGACGCTAATTCACTGTAATTAATCTGTACGTTTATGCAAGGCAGACTAATCTAAACTCAAAAAGACTTCAAGTGAAGGATTAGCACTGACAAGCTTTCATTTGTAAGGGGAAATGGCTTATATTAGCTACATTTGCTAATACTAGTTGTAGTTCAGTATTAATTATTGAACTGTGAATAATTCAGTTAGTGTCAGAAATCAAATGTTAATGCATTTGTCCAGTTTGATCATTTACTTGTAATAAAACTGACGGCACACAGCACAATCACAGGCTAATTCTTCTGCTCTTATAGTGCGCACTGTTCCCATCCAGCGACACACTCGAATGAAGTCATTTTGATTCATAACTACATGAAAAAGGTTAAAAGCGCAAGGCTGTTCTGTGAGGGGAAGATGACGCCGTTAAAACCCGGTCCCTCTTCACTGTCACTTTCTCTTTGGTGTTATATGACTGTATCTATTATAATACAGCTTATCTAATCTAAAAGGTCATCAGATCGTGTGATTAATTTGGCAGCCGTAGACACCAGTGCTCTAGTTTGCCCTCGTAATCGCTGTTCCTCGCTCGTCTCTGTCTGTGCAAATTAAAATCGAGCCTTTTCATCTCTCTCAAGCTCTGAGTGAAAAATGACATCTGTAAAACACGCACGCACGCACGCACGCACGCTCGCTCGCTCGCTCGCTCACACACACACACACACACACACACACACTCACTCACACACACACACACACACACACACAGATCAAATTTTAACATTTACAATCATTCATGGAACATGGACAATCTGTTTCTAATTCAGAAACATTCCCATTACAAAATACTAGAATCAAATGCTTTTAACGACTTTTTTAACATTTACAATCATTCATGGAACATGGACAATCTGTTTCTAATTCAGAACCATTCCCATTACAAAATACTAGAATCAAATGCTTTTAACGACTTTAAGCAAACAGAGCATAGAGAACTAAACTATTCTGAACATTCACCATCTCTTCTGAATCTATGTGCCAATTAAGGCAAAAGAAATGCAATTTTAGTTGTGAATGTGCACTGAATGTGATGAGAAACACTGGGAGCCACGGAATAATACAAGCTGTGAAGTCAGATTAGCAAACTATTGACACTGTGAGCCATTTATTAAAAAAGACTCACAAATCACAGGTTTTGAATCAGTCTAACAGCTCACTCACTGACTGAATCAGTCAAAGCAGTTCTTGACCGGTTTACTGATTTCATGCCCAACTCAAAATGAACTGATAACTGTGTACTTAATGAACACATAACACTTGTGAGATATAAATCTGCATTACTGGCTAATTTTTCATGTGATGATTTGTAGTTAAAATACACATTCAGTAAAGACTTTTGGGTTACACTTTATTTATTACAGTGTAATTATACATTTAAGTACTGAGTAACATTAATTAACTACATGTACTTACTATATGGTTAGGGTTACTTGCATGTAACGCTGCCAATTTGCTCGCCGTGCATCTGCCAAATGACTCGTGTTTACACACTGCATCCCTCGAGGGAAGTTTGTCACAATGTGACTTCTTACATTTCAATAAAACCCTGGCTCCTCAGATAGACAAAGACACACAGACTCACCAATTCTCGCTACGCCACGCTGCCAGCAGAACAATCTCTCTCACAGCCGTCCCCAGGTGTTCCCGTCTCACACCGGCTTTTGTGTGAATGCTGTGCTGTGATGATATACAAACACAAAGTTTGCAACATTGCATTTATCTGTGGTTCTCTGGTTTCGCTTCAGGACCCTGATGTTACGTTTGACATTAAATGGTGATGACGACAACAAACCAAACCCACAAGATGTTTTTTTATACTGTCTTTTTATTTTAATATGCTTTCTTTTACCATTTTAATATTTTCTTGTTTAGTATATGAGTAATCTGTGTCCCAGCACAATTAATGCAGATATCACTAGTATATCCCCCCCCCTCCGTCTCCTCCTTTCTAAGTACCTTTATTTCCATCCTCTCGCTCCTCCTCAGTCCTGTGTTTCCTCCCCTCTGCTGGCGCGGCATTTGATTCTGTGCAAATTAATTGCTCATCATATGGGATGCGACACGCGATTAGTCTCAATCCAGATAATAGTGTGTGTGTCTTCACCGAGGGAATGCGCTGCCAATTTGCTCGCCGTGCATCTGCCAAATGACTCGTGTTTACACACTGCATCCCTCGAGGGAAGTTTGTCACAATGTGGCTTCTTACATTTGAAATGTAGTTTGTGTTGTATTACAGAAGTAGTTTGTTCATGGTTCAAGACATGGGAACCGTTTTCTCCTTCTTTTCCCCTTCATAGATCTATTTAATAAATGCACAGTTAAATGGTTAGTTAGTATTCAAAATGGTTTAACTATATCATCAAATGACTAACAATTGATCACATATTATAGCAGACTATTGAACCCAGTAAAACATTACAAAATGGCCCTTTCCAGTTGGCATTTCAATGTTTATCCGCTGTTGAATTTTGTTTCGATATTTCATATCTTTGATGTGTTGTGCGTGCATCTGCCAAATGACTCGTGTTTACACACGGCATCCCTCGAGGGAAGTTTGTCACAATGTGACTTCTTACATTTCAATAAAGCCCTGGCTCCTCAGATAGACAAAGACACAAAGACTCACCAAGTCTCGCTACGCCACGCTGCCAGCAGAACAATCTCTCTCACAGCAGTCCCCAGGTGTTCCCGTCTCACACCGGCTTTTGTGTGAATGCTGTGCTGTGATGATATACAAACACAAAGTTTGCAACATTGCATTTATCTGTGGTTCTCTGGTTTCGCTTCAGGACCCTGATGTTACGTTTGACATTAAATGGTGATGACGACAACAAACCAAACCCACAAGATGTTCGAAATGTAGTTTGTGTTGAATTACAGAAGTAGTTTGTTCATGGTTCAAGACATGGGAACCGTTTTCTCCTTCCTTTCCCCTTCATAGATCTATTTAATAAATGCACAGTTAAATGGTTAGTTAGTATTCAAAATAGTTTAACTATATCATCAAATGAATAACAATTGATCACATATTATAGCAGACTATTGAACCCAGTAAAACATTACAAAATGACCCTTTCCAGTAGGCATTTCAATGTTTATCCGCTGTTGAATTTTGTTTCGATATTTCATATCTTTGATGTGTTGTTTCTGATATCTCAATGTTTTTTCAATGTCTTATTTGTCAAACGTGGGTGAATAAATGTCAACGATTATGTCACACTTTTCTAGTTTGGGGACCAATTCTCACTATTAACTAACTATCAACTACGACTTTTGCCTCAGTAAACTCCTGCTGTAATTCGCTGCTTATGAATAGTTAGGTACACTCTAAAAAATGCTGGGTTAAAAACAACCCAGCGCTGGGTTAAATATGGACAAACCCAGCGATTGGGTTGTTTTGACCCAGAAGGGTTACTGTCCAGAAGGTTGGGTTAAACATTTAACCCAGCTGTTGGTTGAAAACATCCCAATCGCTGGGTTTGTCCATATTTTACCCAGCGCTGGGTTGTATTTAACCCAGCATTTTTTAGAGATAGTTGTTAAGTTTAGGCATGAGGTAGGATTAAGAGATCTAAAATATGGTCATGCAGAAAAATCCATTAATACGTACTAATATATTAAGATATTAAGGTGTTTTGTTAACCTTTCTACAACTATTTACCATTAAACCTTGTTTCAACAACATCTGACGTTATTTCAACCACATTTCAACATCAGAAGTCATCACATGCTCTCTAGGTTTGGAAGTCAAACTTTAAACTCACAGACACCACTGTTTATTCTTGAAGTGATCTTTTGCCTGCAGTGAAACTGTTTTGAACTCTGACCTTGAACTTGAGGACGCAAGAACAGAATAACACGTCCAATGTTATTTTTCTAGCCTAAATGTTGTCTCACTGTTTATATCTCATGCCATGAGAACCATGTTTTTAGGATACCCTTTAAAAGTTAAAAGTGGTTTTGAAGTTGTGATCCATTTAGTTTTGTTTGAGTTCTGTTCCATTCTGTTGCATTTCATTCAGATGTTTCAAATGCAGTGACCCTTTGTGATTCATTTACAAACCCCTTTAGTGATTTAAAAAAAATATGATAATAAGCAACAGCAAATCCAGAGACTTTTTTTTTTGACAGACCTTAGCTACTTTCCATTGAACAGATTAGGCATACTCATCCCTGACTGAAAACATTATTTTCTGTGGTTTGTTACCCAAAATAAGAAAGACATTCTGTCGAATGATCATTTTATATGTCAGTATAGCTGGGAAACACAGCACAGTCATTGTCGTTAATATACTGTATGTGTATGGTGATCATGTCGGATGATATTGCCGTTATAATTCGGAAATATCCAAGTCTTACTGTGCAGCTTTTGTTGCTTTCATACAACAGAAAAATAAAAATATGTAACTGAGAACAGCTTTATTGGGAATTCCAAAAAATTTAAAGGGCTGATATGTCGCAGTGATGTCATGAATATGCTAATTAGCACATATCGTCATCTAGCAGTATTTAGCGACTTTTCTAGGAGGCTTCAGCTACTTTCCATTGAAAGTGGTTGCCAGAAGTGACAGTAACTTCCTCATTTATTCTTTGCTAAGTGTGTTTGATGAGGTATGTTGTAACTGGCGCTGTGCTGACTGTGAACTCTATATAAAGCTGGTACTTTAAGCGTGATTTTCTTTAATACTAAAAATTCCTTATCCCATTTCACACTAGTGATATATAATTATTTGCACTAAATGAACACTTTATATTGAGAGTCCTAATTTAAATTGCATTTTCAATTGTAGCACTGTCAGAACAGACCAGTAAACAATCTTCAGGTTGCGAATCGCCATTTGGAAACCACTAGTTTATGCATTCTGGCTCCATCAATATGCTCTCTTGACAGCCCGGAAACACTCTTATGAGGTATAAGATCAAATGTAAGACAGCCATGTGATAATCAAAGGAAACAACCACTGTGAGATTGATGATCCACTCTTTCAGTTCCATGATCCTCGGCTGACGAGGGCTGCCACATCCTTCTGTCCCACAATCTCTCAAACTCCCTCCCTCAGGCCTGAGGGGGAGATGGAGAAGCTGGAGTGTTAGCGGTTTGCTTAGACCACCAACTCAACCGTTCCCCTCCCCCTGTACCTCTTCCAAACCCAGCACTTCTCCACCTTTCCTCCATTAATCACACAATCCTAATTAACAGCGCGGGCGTCCCTGGTCATCGCAGCCCTCTGAGAGCGCAGCTGGTCCTGCTCGAGGGACCATCTGATGTGGATGCGTCGCCAGAGGCGCGATAACATTAGAACACAACGTGGAACCAGGAGGAGCCAAGCTAGCTGTATAGATGCCACGTGTTATTCTCTAATCTGCACAGAGAGAGGAGTCGTGGCAGATCCAGATGCATGACAGTTAAAACAGGATTAAAGACTAAGTGATTTCAGAATGGAGACGATTTACCATATACTTTCTTAATAAATGCCTCTAGTTGTACATTTAATCAGTTCAAGTTATTCTAAGTTATTCTAAAAAGGGTCACACTTTATGTGTCACACTTAAGGTATGAGGTAGGATTAAGAGGTCTAAAATATGGAATAAGCCATTAATATGTGCTTTATACGTACTGCTAAACAACCAGTATGCATGCTAGTTACAGTAATAGTGAGAACTGGTCCTTAAAATAAAGTGTTACCAAAAAAAAAAAAAGAAGAAGAAAAAAAAGGTTTTTATAATCATTTATCAAAACAAAACTATAATTCTATAGTTTGTTCTATAGTCTATATTTTAGCATATTTTGGTGCAGATTCATCTGTTCATCTGTTTTGGTGCAAATTCACAGGTTGCATGTCATGCCGTCATTGTTGAAAAAACATAATTAACATCCTGAAGCCAAACCAGATGTGCTAAAAAAATCCTGATTTTGTCATTTCATTTTGTGCATTTTCATGCCAAAATTCGGCCACATTCACAGCAGGTGTTTTTTGCACTTACATTTCTTATGCTTGTTCTAATGTTCATAAATCTGGATTATTCTAAATGAGGGAGTATGTGTTAGAAATTTGCATAAAATACACCAAACCATGTCCATATAAGGGTTAACTTCTCATTTGTCAGCTGTGCACATACAGGTTTCTTTCTCTCATGTGATTATATATTGCTACTCAGACTTTAGTAGTCACTTTGAAAACATAGCTTTAAAAATGAACAAAAATCAATTATTGATTAATTCCTGAACATCAGTGTTCAAAACTCCTTGCCTTACCCTGATTCACAATGGTAAGCTTTTAATAATGATATGATATATTTTAATTTGAACTGTCTGGTTTGATTTAGCAGGAAACTGACATAGATGTGGCCTTTTTCTTGCTCAACAGATAAGATGTCTAGCAATCATTATGTCAGATGTCAGCACTGACTAACTTTTGTAACATTATTTGAGTCAAAACACCAGTGGAAGACTCAAAAGACATCGTATCTATATTGATTGGGGGGGTGGGTTTATTGTAGTAACCATCGTCTTTAGGCGAATTGATTACCATTTGTATAAATCACAGTTTTACTACAAATACCATGGTTAAACTGATTAGTGTGGTTAATTTGTGGTTTTATGCTAAAGGGTCAAATGTTCAATACTTCAGCTTTAACAAATTACTTGTTTGTAAAGGCCGGACACACCAATCCGGCGGTTGGCCATCGGCAAGCGTCTGTCAGGATAGTTTAGTTTGTTTTGTGTGTTCCACACGTCGGCGGTGTTGAATGTTAAATCGGCATTGGGGCCGTTAAAATGAAGAAAGTTTATAACATAACTGATATTCAAAATGGTAAGCAAGCACTGCTTTGTTTACGTTTTGTATATCTGAGTATATCTCGAACATCATTGTTTCGTTTCTCCTTTTGAATGACGAATATATACTATTGATAGCTGCTGATATAAACAGCTAAGGCCACTGGGAGTTCACACTCATGGTTAGTGAATGAGACTCAGGGCCCTATCATACACCTGGCGCAATGCGGCGTCTGACGCAGTTATCATTTTCACGTCCAGCACCGCGTTGTTTAAATAGCAAATGCATTTGCGCTCATTTGTGTGCCCATGGGCGTGCTGGTCTGAAAACAAGGTGTGTTCAGGCGCATTGTTGGAATGTTGCTATTTTGAGGCAACTGAAATAGACTGCGCCATTGACCAACAAAAACCTGGTCTAAAGTCAATGGCGCTGTCATGGTGTGCCTACTGTGAAGGAGCGAGGAGACGAAGGAGATTCCAGAATTATCACAGACTTTATTTACAACAGGGAAAAGCACACGTAGGACACGGGGATCGACATTCAATACCGGACGGGAAACGAGGGGCAGAACACACTTTAAATACAGAGGAAACTAATCGGACACACCTGGGATCAATGGAACCTAAATAGAAACAGGAAACAGTAAGAACCAAATAAGGACAAAAACATAACCTGGAGCATGTGGGGGAAGAAAACACACACAGACACGGAACAGAGTCTGACATTACTCCCCCTGGAGGCTGGTGCAGGACTGGGACACGGGGAATACCTCCAGGGCGGATAAGGCATTCCAGGGTGCCATAGCGGCACAGGGAGCTCAGGGACCATGGCAGAGCAGGGAGCTCGGGGAGCCATGGCGGCACAGGGAACTCAGGGACCATGACAGAGCAGGGAGCTCGGGGAGCCATGGCGGCACAGGGAGCTCAGGGACCATGGCGGAGCAGGCAGACTAGGAAGCCATGGCAGAGCAGGCAGTTCAGGAGGCCATGGCGGAGCATACAGTTCAGGAGGCCATGGTGGAACAGGGAGCTCAGAAGGCCATGGCTGGATGGCCTCCGTGGCCTCGCCACTCAGCCCGGCTACTACGGATGGACCCACACTACCCCCCCCCCAAAAAAAAATCCTTGGCGAGAATATCGTCTTTAGAGGCCCTCGTAGGCCTAACTTGGGAACAGTGGCCCTCCTTGGGCTTGACTTGGGGACTGGATCCCTCCTTGGGCTCGACATGGGAACTGGAGCCCTTTCTGTGCTACACTCGGGGACTGGAGCCTTCTCTGGGCTAAACTCGGGGACTGGAGCC
>NW_015636262.1:172349-180248 GCF_001515625.1 Sinocyclocheilus rhinocerous
TGGAACCCTCTCTGGGCTAAACTGGGGACTGGAGCCTTCTCTGGGCTAAACTCGGGAACAGGAGCCCTCCGTGGGCTAAACTCGGGAACAGAAGCCCTCTTAGGGCTGGATTCGGGGGCTGGAGCCCACACTGGAGCGAACTCAGTCGAGGAAGAGGGACTTGAGCCGTCCATTTTTCCTCTTCCTCCTTTTCTGATTACGGGTGAATAGGGCGGCCGGCGGGCTTGAGAATGCTGTGGCCGGCGGGTTGGACATCGGCGCGGCTGGCGGGCTGGAGAGAGCCACCGTCGGCGGGCTTGACTGAGGAATGGCCGGTGGGCTGGAGAGTGCCGCGGCCTGCGGGCTTAACTGAGGAACGGCCAACGGTCTGGTTCTGGATCGAGCAGCGATTTCCATGATGTGGGGAGAAACAAATGGGAAAACAAAAAAAAACACGGGCAGAAGGGGCGCCACTCACTGTTTTGGTCCAGTATTCTGTCACGGTGTGCCTACTGTGAAGGAGCGAGGAGACAAAGTAGATTACAGAATTATCACAGACTTTATTTTCAACAGGGAAAACCACACGTAGGACACGGGGATCAACGTTCAATACCGGACAGGAAACGAGGGGCAGAACACACTTTAAATACAGAGGAAACTAACTGGACACACCTGGGATCAATGGAAACTAAATAGAAACAGGAAACAGGAAGAACCAAATAAGGACAAAAACATAACCTGGAGCACGTGGTGGAAGAAAACACACACAGACACGGAACAGAGTCTGACAGGTGCAGTATTTTTTGTTATTTAAAGAGGGCGTTAGTAATATGCACCTATAGGCGGGTCCACAACATGCATAAACTCTGCTTATTACACACACAGGGACGTGCAGCAGCACACAAACATGCCAAATATTAAAAATTAAAGGATTATAATGTAAAAGATTATTATTGCGTAGGCTACATAAATATAAAAATGCCTACATGTCATAATGGATAGTCATTGCATGTATCAGAATTAGGCTACCTATTTGCTCGTGTACGAGCAGCTCCGTTTCCTCTCTGAGACGCATTCAGTCTTTGCACTTGCCGTATAAATAGCGAATCCGCCATGGTGCAAGCGCAACTGGCTCTTAAAGGGAATGGGAGATGGGACTCTGATTGGTTTATTGCACGTTATGCCCAAAACACACCCATTACTCATTAAGAGAATAGGGACAATCCTTTTACACCATGCGCCGGGGCGAGCCGACCGTTTTTCCCGTCATTAAACTAGCAAAAGTGGATTCGGACACGTCCTAACTGCACCTGCGCCGTGCGCTTTAGACCATGCGCTTAGATAATTGAAATAGGGCCCTCAGTGTCTATTACTCTATTATTGGCTAAAAAACTTAATGTTGCAGTTGAAATGTATTTGCTCATGAACAAAGTTATTACAAAATAACAAAGATAAAGACACAAAATGTACAGTGCTGTGGTTCTTCAGGACTAAATAGCACTGCGCTATAGTATAGGATCCAGTGCATAGTGAGCAGGATACCTGTGCGAATGTTTTTGTATGTGTGGGTGTGTCGGGCAGTAGGGGGCGCTACTGAGCTGACTGTGAGAGCAGCTGCTGTGCCCCTCAACCTGTCCATTTGAATCCCACCCCCGGTACCATCTGTTGCACAGTGTGGCCACCAGCCTGGCAAGAATCACACACACAAACGTGCCGCTTCCGCCTCTGCCACCGGACCACCATCACAGCAACATCACGCGCTTCATTCATCTCCCTACAGGGGGAGCCGACTCACACACCTGTCAGGAGAAGCACAGAGAGAGAGAGGGAAAACATTTCTGTTTATGAATCTACAGTATAATCACATATCTTAGGTAGTTTACAAAAAAGCCTCAAAAGTCAACATGAAATCAAATTTGAACCTATTTATTTTCCTGATATGACGTCCTGGTATTATTATGAATTATTCCTCAGTGCATCGGTTACTGCACTGCAAGCTACTCAGGCCTTGTTCCGTCTGTATCATCTCAGTGAGCTTTTTTGAGGTTTTATGCATGCGCAGTAAAGCTAATATAACATTTTATGACGTTTCAGTGTGGATGAGAAACTTTTGGAAAACGCTTGAAAACGCCAGTGTGGACTTAGAGTGTTTTAAGACGAAAACGCCATTTTCAAATGTATCTGGATTAATGTAGATGTAGCCTCAAACTGCATCATATTACAGAAGTAAAATATGTTGCTAACAATGTTTTATGTTCACTTTAAGGAAATGAGGAAAGGGTACGGATAGGATTTTGGGAGTGGGGGGATACAGCATGAGGTCACATTACAGGTCAGACTCCAATGTGCCTAAGTCCAAATGTATGTTGCAGGTCCAACAGAGAAATATTATTCTTGAAATCAGCAAAGTTGACAGGACTTGTACCACTTCAGCCAATGTGCTTTTCTGGCCATTATTTATGGCAAGGTGTCCAGTTCCGCTCCTGGAGGGCCAATTTCCTGTAGAGTTTGGCTTCAATCCTGATCAAACACACCTAAACCGGCTAATCAAGGTCTTCAAGATTACTAGAATTTTCCAGACAAGTGTGTTTTGAGCAGGCTAGAGCAGGAGTAGACAGTCCTCATTCACTGAGTCTGGACTTGGGTCCTCTTTTTTAGAGGATGCTGAAGGTGGATAGGGGGTCAGTGATGTTGCTGACCCAGCAGAGAGGGGACGTCTTCATAGACCACCAATTGCGATGCCTCTGCATCCTCTACCTCTGTGGCCCTGGCCTCATTGAGGAACACTTAACCTTGACAGAGGGGTCGGGGACCTGCTGGCCAGAGCAGATGGCCCCTGGATGCCACTGATCTGTAGACGCATTTAACCTTACACGCCTCTCCTCCATATCTTGAAATGGGATCACCCGGCTGATAGATGTTCAATACATATTGACTAGATTCCCTGCTTGGGTGGTAGTTTGGGGTGTCTCCAATCCTGCACCTAGAGGGCCACAGTCCAACACTAATTAAATACACAGCTAAACAAGGCCTCCAGAATTACCTGAAAGGTGAAAAGGCAGTGTTTGAGGCTCCAGGAACTGAGTTTGACTCGTATGCCATAGAGCAGGGGTTCTCAGCTCTGGCCCTTGAGGTCCACTTTCCTGCAGTGTTTAACTCCAGCCTTGATCAAACTCACCTGCCTGTAACGTTCTAGTAATCCTGAAGACCTTGATTAGCTTGTTCAGGTGTGTTCCTTAGCGTTGTAGGAAAGTGAACCTTGAGGGTCAGCGTTGAGTACCCCTGCCATAGAGGGTGAACCTATGTCAGGAGTGTCCAATCCTGCTCCTCGAGGGCCACTATCCTGCAGAGTTTGGTTCCAGTCCCAATTAAACACATATGAAACAGCTAATCAAGGTCTTTTGGGTTATTAGAGCTGTGTCCAAAATCCCTGTGCCCCATACCTTTTATATAGTGCACTATTTGATGGGACAGCTATTTGTAGTGCGTCCAAAATCAGTGGACACTCACTGAATCCCATAACGCACCAAAATAATGAGTGTACAACCTGATGTACAGAACATTGTACAACTAACCACTATAAAATCCTTGTGTACTGTGAGAGTCGCACCGAATGAGTTCCTATGTCTCGCCAGAAGACACTAAATGTCCGAATTTGCTCACTTGTTTTCATTTTCCTATCCTTTAAGGGGACTAATCAATAAACTAATGTAGGGAACAGTGAATGAGGGTAGGGCAATTTCGGGTGCAGCTTAGAAACTTCTAGGCCAGTGTGTTTGGGGACGTTATACTCTACAGGAAATTTAATTGTGCATTGGATTGTGGGTTATTGGATGATGGACATACGTGGAAAAGTTGGGGTTGATGAGTCAAAGGGCGAGAATTAGTGTATGGTTTTGCAGATTTGGTGTGTGCTTCTGGCGTTTGAGTGTCAGGTTTCAGAAATTGTGTGACAAGTAAAGATTTAGTGTTTAAGCAGTTGAAAAAAACTGTAATATACAAAATGATCATATGGTTAAAACACTGAATAATAACTGTTAGACTTGAATTTAATTTTAATTTTTTTTTAAACAAAATCAGCTGAAAGATTCTTCAAAATATATTTTGTGCTACGCAGAAGAAAGAAAGTTGTACAGGTTTGGAACAACATGAGGGTGAATAAATGATAACAGAATTTTCATTTTAGGAATAATTGTGACTGCTTGTATTATCACAGTAATGAAAGTGGCAAAATAACTGGAAAAAGAAATGAGCTTGCTTTTTGTTGTCGAAAAGCCAAAAATAAACACAGGTATTATAGACAGGATATTTCCAGTACACACTAAACATGTTTTACCTGCCATCACGAGACGTGTACATATTTATTTCATTTTTCCTATTGACAAGCCATGTGACAGGCGCCAGATTGATGGCGAAAGCGGCAATTAGCAAATGAGGTTTGCAGTTTTGCGCGGGTGATGTGGACCTCAGCAGCGGTGTCAGACGCGGGTGTGAGGAGAGGGTGGCTGGAGCTGGGTGGAGGGGTGGGGAGAGGAGGTTCGGGGGGGTCCTGTGGCAGTATATTTATTAGCAGCTGTCAGCGGCGTGACACTTTGATGAATGGCAGTGTGTAATCAGGAGTGCTCTCCGACAGCCTGCGCTCACAGCCTTCTACCTGCCAAACATGCACACACACACACACACACACACACACACACGCACACTTAGCTTTTTAAGCTTTACAAAAACAAGACCCTTTGGAAAACATGTTTTTCTTGTGGAAATGAAGGGAGGAGTTTGGGTGAAAGAAAATGAGGGTAGGGCAATTTCGGGTGCAGCTTAGAAACTTCTAGGCCAGTGTGTTTGGGGACGTTATACTCTACAGGAAATTTAATTGTGCATTGGATTGTGGGTTATTGGATGATGGACATACGTGGAAAAGTTGGGGTTGACAAGGTGCACTCAGAAAAAAATAGCAATTACTGTACTTTTAGGGGTGCAACAGCTTGTCACTGCGGCAGTACCCTCAAAGGGACACCTTTGTAACTTCTTAACCCCTAAAGCATTCATAATAGCTCGCTAAGATTACATATTACCTTAATGTAAATTATAACTACTCTAAGGTACTAATATGCACCCTTTAGGGGTAAAGAAGGCACAGTACAAAGGTGTCCTTTTGAGGGCACTGCCCCAGTCACAAGCTGTTGCACCCCTAAAGGTACAGTGTTTGCACTTTTTTTTCTGATAGTGTGATGGGTGAGTTAAAGTCTACGTGAAATCAGAATGGACCATATTTACTTTCTTACTACACATTCCTGATCAGTACATATTTAATATCCCAATCCACTTGGAAATACATCATATAATTGAAATAAATTGGTTTGTGAATGACATTTCATGTTAACCTTAATAAAAAGGACTTTGTCAAAAGTGTAGCTTAGCAGTTTGACCATGAGCTCTGATACATTAAGCTTTGGTGCTCATGTAGACAACGTAAGTTTGAGTTCAGCAGATCCTCCCTTGATTTCCTTTTCCTCACCTTCAGGTTGTTCCAGGTTTGTAGGATTTTTTTTAAAGAATAAACATGTTTTGAAGAATGCTTCAGCTGTTTTTGTCCATTTTTTTCCAGAGCCCTAATGAAATATGGTAACGCATGAAAAACATGAAACCTCACTGTTGCGTGTCTTGACATTATGTCACATACAAGAACCAGTGAAGTTTGATGTTACCGCTGCATGGCTATATTTGATTTGGTCTTTGTATATATGAGTTGATCAATGATTTGATTTGATTTAAGAGTGATTAACTACTTGAATTTTGCTCTGTTTACAGTTTTTTTTTCAGCTGCTTACACACACTTTCAAAACTTTGCCTCTTTTTTTCAAAACTTCACACACAAATCCAAGAATTGCACACACAAAATGCACAATGCTTCACATCTCTTGCAAAATAAAGCACTGCATTCAAAATATCACAAACACATCTCAAAAGCAAACATTTGCAAACACCTCTGCCATAATATTAATTCCTGCCAGATTTGTGTGTGTTACATAGAGAATTGTGTGTTGTGTTTTGCAAAAAGTGTTTTATGAAATTGCAAACTGAGTCAAAGGGCGAGAATTAGTGTATGGTTTTGCAGATTTGGTGTGTGCTTCTGGCGTTTGAGTGTCAGGTTTCAGAAATTGTGTGACAAGTAAAGATTTAGTGTTTAAGCAGTTGAAAAAAACTGTAATATACAAAATGATCATATGGTTAAAACACTGAATAATAACTGTTAGACTTGAATTTAATTTTAATTTTTTTTTAAACAAAATCAGCTGAAAGATTCTTCAAAATATATTTTGTGCTACGCAGAAGAAAGAAAGTTGTACAGGTTTGGAACAACATGAGGGTGAATAAATGATAACAGAATTTTCATTTTAGGAATAATTGTGACTGCTTGTATTATCACAGTAATGAAAGTGGCAAAATAACTGGAAAAAGAAATGAGCTTGCTTTTTGTTGTCGAAAAGCCAAAAATAAACACAGGTATTATAGACAGGATATTTCCAGTACACACTAAACATGTTTTACCTGCCATCACGAGACGTGTACATATTTATTTCATTTTTCCTATTGACAAGCCATGTGACAGGCGCCAGATTGATGGCGAAAGCGGCAATTAGCAAATGAGGTTTGCAGTTTTGCGCGGGTGATGTGGACCTCAGCAGCGGTGTCAGACGCGGGTGTGAGGAGAGGGTGGCTGGAGCTGGGTGGAGGGGTGGGGAGAGGAGGTTCGGGGGGGTCCTGTGGCAGTATATTTATTAGCAGCTGTCAGCGGCGTGACACTTTGATGAATGGCAGTGTGTAATCAGGAGTGCTCTCCGACAGCCTGCGCTCACAGCCTTCTACCTGCCAAACATGCACACATGCACACACACACACACACACACACACTCACACACACACTCACACACACACACACACACACACACACACACACACACACACACACACACACTCACACACACTCACACACTCACACACACACACACACACCATTATTTTATTCATAACACATTACTTAACTTTTAAATTGACTATGTTACATATATGAATAATTCATCTTAGGACAAACTTTATATGTGTTTGATACATCTGACATTGTCAAAAGTCATGTATGTGTCACTAGGACAAAAATCACATTTATTGTTACTGTAAAATCATGAATGCAAAAAGTAAAATAATCTTTGTTGTTTCTGTTATTCATTAATTAATTAATTCATTAATTAATTCATTCAATTTAATAGTATTTATTCATTCATTTAATACACTGATTTGCTGTTCAAAATAATAAAAACATTGCTTTTTTAATATTTTTTTTGAGACATTTTCTTCAGGATTCACAGATGAATAGCAGCATTTATTTGAAATATAAATCTTTTGTAACAATGTAAACATTTTACTGTTACTTTCGATGAGTTTAACACGTCTTTGATGAATAAAAGCATTAATTTCTTTCAGATATACAAATCAATAAATAAAAACAATCTTAATGACACCAAACTTTGGAACAGTAGTGTGTTTCTGAACATAAATAGTTTTTAGGTGGAACAAAAGTCTCATTTGAATTATTTTGTCTTTTCTTTGAAATAAGTTCCACCAATGAATTACCTGCAATAACACTGAATTTGGGCAAAAATAAATGGACTACATTTAATGAAGCAATAATGCCAAAGTAGAACCGTTGTGAGATTATTATGCTACAATGCGGTTTCTTTTACACAAGAAAAGTCTTTTCACCAGAGTGAAAGAAAGAAAGGAGAAACTGCAGAATTATGGCACTTTTGCATAGTCTCACCTTCTCTAATAGTGTCATCAGATTCCTCATTCAGGCCTCCAGTGTGTTTCCAAACTGCCGTCATCAGCTTGCCAGTGTGTGTGTGAGTGTGTGTGTGAGTG
>NW_015636262.1:182479-196544 GCF_001515625.1 Sinocyclocheilus rhinocerous
GTCGTGTTTTATCTGCTGCTAAAGTGGCTGTGTGTCGCTGAACCGAGCGTCTTCTTTCACAAGTGTCTCGGCAGGTTGTCAGAGCAGCCGTCTCTGTGAGTGCTCATGGGTAATTATGACACTCTGACAGGCTGCCTCTCACCCTGAGCGCATGCAAGTGAGAAGAGCAGCCAAACTCATGTCAAGTCCCTTTTCACCAAACCAATCGTTTGCCTGTGGAATTACTGCTCATCCAGAGCGTTCGAACCTGCAGCAACAGACAACAATTACACACAACATCACTGTTACTGAAATGCAAAAAAGTGCTCAATCCATGGAAGTTTTTCAAATAAACAAACAAATAAATAAATGTAAAAATGAAAGTGTGTATTTTGGTGTGGTGTCAGCATTTCTTTTAGATCTTACACCAGTTTATATCACTTTAAAACACACACACACACATATATATATATATATATATATATGATGTGTAAAAAAAATGAATATTGCAAATATTACATATACACTTTCACCAAAAAAGTATTTGGACACTAATGTAGAACTTGTATGAATGTCATTATATAAAATATCAAACCAATTTGCATTATATTAAAACTGGTTTATGCTGGTCATGTGCTGCTCCTGAGCAGGAGCTAGTTGCTTAGGACCAGCTTAAACCAGCTCAAACCAGCAGCCATGCTTCAAAACATACCTAACCAGCATATGCTGTTTTTTTCAACAGGGAAATATTTCTCGAAAGATTCAACCTGACACTTTCCAAAGTTACTATTTGACTCCCAACAAGAGCTGTGGATTTGTGGTTTTGAACCTGTTGAATTGAAGCTGTTGTGTGTGTATCTCTCTTTCTCTCTCTCTCTCTCTCTCTCTAGAGAGAATAATTCCTCCCACACTTTTGGCTCTAAAAATGCAGTCAAGCGGACTGTAATACACTCACCGGCGAGAGTCCTCCATTTGTAGGTATGTATATCTGCTCTCTGGACTCTTTTCTCATAGGTTATTAAAAAGATTTTACGCGGCTCTCCATTCATCACTGACAGCCTGCACACGCATCACTCGTCCCGGGCCCCCAGGGGCCCCGCATCGGACCAACAGCGGCCCCGGCTGGGAGAGACGGTGGGAAGATTAATACAGCAGGCACCGGGGCCGTGATACTTACATCTGTGATCCGCTCGTCTTTACACGCGTTCACTCACGCGTTACATGCAAGACACTCCTCCACACTTCACCCACTGCATTCACAACACACACCAGGCTCTCTCTGTATTAACCTGTGCATGTGTGTGTGTGTCTATGTAAAAAATAAAATAAAATAAATGAGTGCGAAATTTAAATAACTGCCAGAACTTCACCAAATATGGTAGCAACAGTTAAATCTAAAATAAATAAATAAATAAATAAACAAATAAACAAATAAACAAAAACAAACAAACCGATTGAATTACTAATATTTGTACCTTTATAATACACTGACAACATCAAAGTAAAGTGTCACGCAGTAAAATGCCAAAAAAATTTTTTAACTGTAAATTATATGAAAACTTGTTCTTTCTCACTTTCAAAAGCTGTTAATTTGACAGTATTCAACTGTAAAATTACATTAAATATAAGGTTAGATCTATTACAGTTATTCAACTTCTAAAATATGGAAATTTACTGTTAACAATTTTTTATCGTAGCATTTACCAAAGTTGTACCATTAAAATCTCAAGATTTATTTATTTATTTTTCTTTATTGTTTCTTTTTACTTTAATTTATTTTTGCTTGTTTGTTTTTACTTTTTACTATTTATTTATTCATTTACACATTTAGTAATTTTTTTTCTTAGGAATTTGGGCTAGTCTGTTGTATTTACAATTAACTTATATTTACAATAACATATACTGTATTTACATGAAATGAATGCATGGATAAAATAATAGAAATAATAAATTGGTGGATAAAACAATAGAAAATAGACCATTCTTGAAGAAATGCATCAAAAAAAAAAAAAATCCAGAAAAATGTCCAAGTGTTTCCACTGATACATTGAGGACATTTTTCTTAATAAATCTCTCTTATTATCTATTATTTATCAGTGTAGATTAAAGAAAAACTTTCATAACCTTTCTTAATATTGTAATACATTTCTCACCTCTAAAACAACTATCCTTTTTTGTTGACATATGACTAGAGAAAAATAAAATTAACTAATTATGTAGAACATTATATAGCCAATTTCCTGATCTAATCAAATCCTGGATAAAAACAAAATCCATCATGTCCGACTGAATTTTTTTGTTTTTCTTAGAAAAAGCCTCATATGATGGAGGTTAAATGTGTTGTGAATGCCGCCTCAGGTTGCGCTTGAATAATTTAGCACTTTTAATGGATAATTATTGTCCTCTTTTGTCATATCAGCCTTTACTGTAAACTGAATTATGAAATGGCTTGTTGAAATGATGGAGTGAAAAGGAGAAAGGATGGAGTCGACACACTCACTGTGATGTAGGAGAGCAGCGATATCATTTCCTGTGCCATCAGATGCACGATCTGGGACAATAAAATACGCAAAAGAAATACAGATTGGAAATCAGAATAATATTTAGGGCTGGACTCAGTAAGCAACCATATTACCAGCATGTTATAAAACACTTCTGAAATCACCCAGAACAGCCTGAGCATCAAAAGCAAGTTTTTCACGCACAAGCTTTTTCTTTAGCAAATGTATACTAGTTAGCATTATTAATTAATTAATTTAGCATGTGTTTTGTTCCAGTCCACACACACTCTTCATCACACTCTCTTGGCATCTCTGCTGTGCTGTGTAATTTTTTTCTTTGCTTCCTTTCTTTCCTCTCCTTTTTTAAACACATGTCCTCATTTTTAAACTATCTATCATGTCCGCGCCAGTGGGGGCTTTTAAACTGTGCAATTGGCACTTTCTCGGCTGCTGAGCTGGAAAAGGCTGTACTGCTGTGGACGACACAAACAAGGAATACACCCTCCTCCACGCAGACATGACTGCACACACACACACACACACACGCACACACACACACACACACACACACACACACAAGAGCAGGCAGGACTAGTGAAGTCACTGCTAGATTACCTCTAAATATTATCTCATAGCACACTGAAAATTGTTGTAGAGTTCACTTTTACAGATTTTTCCCCCACAGATCACACTGTTGTCCGGGTATGAATTTCATAAAAAAATTTTTTATAAAGCTAATTTTTAAAGATGCACTTTGTTCAGGTTCATCCCATGGCTCGTCGTCTTTTTGCAACACTAGCACATCCTAATTAAATCTTTATGATTATATATATAAAAAAAGTTATATTCTTGTCAAATGTGTCATGTATAACAGGTGTTAATAACATTTTAACATGAAGTGTCATTGTTATTTTTGTTTTGTTTACTTTCTGTTAGTTTGTTTGATTATAACAAAACAATTACAAATAATTTTAAAACATTTTAAACAATGTGCCATTGTTTTGTGTTTACTTCTGTTTAGTTTTTTTGTTTTGTTTGTTTGTTTTTATTTTTCGATTTTTGTTTAGTTTTTATTCAGCTGCTTACACACTAAATCTTTACTTGTCACACAATTTCTGAAAGCTGACACTCAAACAGCAGAAGCACACACCAAATCTGCAAAACCATACACTAATTCTCGGCCTTAGACACAGTTTTCAATTTCATAAAACACTTTTTGCAAAACACAACACACAATGCTCTATGTAACGCACAACAATCTAACAGGAATTAATATTATGGTGTTTGCAAATGTTTGCTTTTGAGATGTGTTTGTGATATTTTGAATGCAGTGCATCATTTTGCAAGAGATGTGAGACATTTTGCATTTTGTGTGTGCAATTCTTGGATTTTAGTGTATGTGTTTGTTTTGATTTGTGGTTTGTGTTAGCTTTATTTTGTTTTTGTTTTTTTTGCATTACAGTTTATGTTTACCTTTTTTGTTTTGATTATGTTTTTTGTGTATAGTTTATGCTTGCTTTGTTTTTTTTTGTTTTTTTTTTCCATTTCTTTTATTTTAGCAACCACAATTCACAAAAAAACCAACTAAAAACTAAACTAACAAAACTAAATAAAACATGCTGTGTCATTTCTAATTTAAATTAATAAATAATATGCATATAATGTTAATCTAGCATGTACATCTACGGATTCTGATTCCTGATCTACAGTATCATGAATTAATAAGCAAAGACAGCAACTGTCTTTTATTCATGTAAATGACCGACTGTAAAGTAACTGAGCTGCTTATCTCCTCGCACGCTAGTTGCTATCATATATTTGGAGCCAGGTGGAAATACAAACACTCATTATCTTGTAATGTGAACTTTGTGGTTATATAAACATATTATATAAGCATTCCTTACAAAAATATGAAGACAAGTCTAACATATCTACTTTAAACTGAAAATACACACACTGACTATCTTGTAATCTGACTTTTGTGGTTATATAAATAGTTTTCATAAGCATTCTTACAAAATATGAAGAAAAGTCTAGTGTATTTACTTTCAGACTGACAATTCCCAAACTTCAGTTTTGACTTTCTATGAGGGCTAGATGTCAGAAGAATTTGCACCCTGACTGTTGTGCTCGGTGTTCGAGTGTAATAGACGCCAGCATCGTCTTCATTCTCAGCCCTCTGCCTCATTTCCTCCCGCTTTCTGACATATGTTGACCAGCTCGGAGGTGTTGAGGGTGTATGAGCTGGAGAGGAGGGGTTGTGACAAACACACGCATACACAAATCAAAGTTGCACTGTCAACGGCTCTGGTCCGTGGCTCTCAGGGGTGTGATTTTCTCAAAATGAACGTCAAATGTGAGATGACGCCTCGATGCTCAATCTGTTCCACCAATAAGTCGAAACAAACAAAACAGTGCGGCTTCTGCATGGTGGAGTGTGTGTGTGTGACTTTCACACCCGTCGGCCTCAGTCCTCCCATCAGCACAAACAAAGGTGTGAGGGGAGCAAGCAATCTGGCCAGGAAGTGCGGCGGCACTCGTTCTCTGTCTCCTTTCTCTCTCTCATGATCTCATCCCATCATGCATCATCCGGCGCACATCTACAGTGAATGGTTTCTCTTCAGGACCCAGTTTTTACAGTGGACATCAATTGGAGACTTAATACAGCAATTTTTTTTTATCATATTTTTTTTTTTATTGTATAAAAAGTAAACAAAACAGCCTTAAAACTGAGAAAATGCATTAATATTAAATATTTACATTTCCATGAACCCAATAAATTAGGGCAAAGTAATAACATGACACAGACTAAACACAACATTTATTTATTTATTTAGATGTGACCTTTGATGTAAGTAAAAGGTAAACAAAGCAGCCTTAAAATCAACAAAAAAAACAAATAAATATTTACACTACAATGAACTGCTTAGGCCCAACAAATTATGTCAAATTAATAACATGACATAGACTAAACATAGAACATATTTTTATTTGTTTATGTATGTATTTATTTATTTAATGTTTTCGTAGATGTGACCTTTGATGTAAACAATAAGTAAACAACACACATTACCACGAACTGCATAAACTCAACAAATCAAGGCAAATTATCAACATGACACAGACTAAACATAAAAACACTTTCTTTCTTTCTTTCTTGTTTGTAAATGCCTAAATAACATCACAAGTTTTGATTTACTAGCCAAACACATTGAGCAAATATTGAAAAATACACACATGTTGTGTATTTGAATTATATTAAATGATAGGTGAATTTACACTAAAATACTGCTACATTTAATTAGATGTGAACTTTGATGTAAACATCAAGAGAACATTTGAATCCAACTGGGTTATTTATTTTGCCATTATAATTATTGCACACGATTATATGATTAGTTTGTTTTCAAATAATTTAAAGTAATAATAATAATAATAAAAAATAATAAAAGCATGATGGTTTATAGTTTCTCTACTACATTTGCTTGTGAGTGAGGCCTTTGGGTCAGTATTTATGCTTTCTGCGTGATTTTTTTTCTTTAATGCTATTCCAGACAGACCCAGATAAGGCAGAAATAATGTGACCTGCTGCTGCTGGTCAATAGAGGGTGCTGCATACCCAGTTGTTTGTGTGTCCTGACTGTCATATGTTCAGTTGTGTGTTAGTGATCCTGTGAGCACACTCTCTGTTGTCCTAATTAATGCCCCCTTCTCTCTCGCTTTCGTTTTCTCTCTCTCTCTCTCAGAATAATCCATCCATACAACTGTATGTTTGTGCAATCATGCACACATTATTCTTTATTCCTACTTGAATGAGAATTAAAGACTGAACATTGTGATAGTTACTATAGTTATACAGTATATAATAGAGCTGACTTAACGTTTAGCATGTTAAGTACCAAACTTAGCTTTGTCATCATTTACTCCTCCTCCTGTCCTTACAAAACTGTATTTGCACTTGTGCACATTCAAAGATTTAGTGTCAAAGAATCCATCTTTAGTTATGTTGTTTGACAATTAGAGCCTCAGTGACACTCTGAGACTGAAATGAAATAAAACTCTGAAGGTCTTTCAGAGGACAACATTTAAAAATAATCCATAAAATACTCCCTTTCCTCTTTGCGACCAATCGAGTATCTTCTAGTCTTTGTAGGGATGCAGTACAAACTCTCAGACTCCAAGATATAAATCAACCGAGGCTAAATGAAGAGTCTGGAAATGAACTGCGCTTGTCTGATGCTGAATAGAGCACCGTGTTTCACATTAGTCTATACGTTAAAGAGAGATCGAGAACAATAAGACAGAGATTGGCACTTAGGAAGGAGAGAGGAGGTGGTGAATAGACTGTCATTAACCTCCATGCACTCGTTCTCTCTCTCTCTATCTCTCTCACTCTCTTGTACGGCTAGAAAGGTGCTTATTATCTAAATTAGTTCATCTTACACTCCAGTGGCATACGACAGCCATTCTCAGAGGCTGCCGTGTAGCTGTGCAGTTTAAATCTAGCTTGTATCTTGCGATATCTGAATCTCTAAAAGTGTAAATGTTTCTGAATGCACAATACCTAGAGACAAAAGTTTGGGATAAAATAAGTACCTATTATTGAGGATTATATGTCAAACTCTGTCTAAAAATGGAACTTCCTGTTGCTGTTGGACCCTTTTCACACAGATGTATTACTGTATTTTACCCCGGTATTAATAATACTACTAATAAAAATAAATAAATTAGTAAACACTGTTGTGATGGAGTTTACAGTGTCCTTCAATTAACTTCCACGATATCCGTGTGATTGTTGCTAACATTTAAATCGCAAAAGTCAAAAGGACATATGACTATTTGTTAGCTAGCTAGCGATAGTTTGTTGAATTAATGAATTAGTAGTCTTTTTTAATGTGTAAGAAATGTGACATGCAAATTGTTACGTGACATGAAAAATTCAATTAAATTTTGTATGGTTCTTCTGTAATTCTTTGGTGCTCATTATTATTGTACTGTTTATTTACATGTAGTATCAATATTTTGGTAAATATTTCAGTCAGATAAATTTTACAACTTCTATCGTGAATTATGAAACATTGGTTTGCTAATTTTGCATGTTTTTGTTTATGCTTTTGCCAGGATAGGAACATTCTAGAAGTTTCTGTAACATTCTGTAGTTGAACATTGTGGGACTAATAATAAAAGACAAAAATCATCCAACGAACACTTCTGAAGTTTCGAACAACTCACTTTTGGTAACTGTTTATTTTAACTGTTGTTAGCTCGGTATTTTGCATGTACAATGTAATTTTTATGGATGAGTATGAACTTCATTGCATAAATGGTTATATATACTTGAAATACAGTATTTTACATACAGAGTCCGTTTAATGCCTCTCTCTTTTAATCATTCTAATTTTTTTTGTCTTTTGCTTTCAAAACAAAAGGGAATGCTGCAATAAGACTTTGTATGGTCTCTCATTTTACTGCCATATGCCAGCTGCGCCATTTATTCTGCCATAATTTACTTCTGTTCCATATCCAGAAATGTGAAAAATACTTGAAACACCAGTTGATAAAATGAGACATGTGAGTAATTTCATACTGATTGATAAACCTCACCAGAATCTGCTGACATATGATGTCATTAATAAATGAGATATGCACAGTCATTCTTACAGTTTCACCAGCACACCTGCCCAGTATGTTTAGGTTACATGGTGGATTGTAAGATCCCTCCCAGACTTCATCTCAAGTGAAACATTTGTGAACGCAAAAGCTTCTAGGAACGCAAGCTACATTTTTTATGCATTGTTGCAAAAACAATTCATAACCCAACTCTAGGATGTTTTTCTCTCAGCATTGGTGCCAGGGGTGCTATGGTTGCCATCAACACAAATCGTCCTCTACAGTCAATTAAATGTGTTAAATAACTACATTTAAGAGGAACTGAATGCAAAACGTAACTTCGTGCTGCCTTCATATTGGACTTGTGAAAATCCTGGAAACACTGGCTGACACAACAATTGAATTGCAAATTAAGGTTTGAGAGAGGCCTGCTAATTTGATCAATTAAGCAAGAATATATCAGCGCAGTTTACCTCTCTCTCGGCACTCATCGCTCCGGTCATCCCTCCTCCTCCCCAGCTCCACCTTTCTACAATCCAGGGGGAAAATAAATAAGCACAGGCCGTCGTTCTCATCTCATCTTAAATAGCAAGCAAAATATGTTTTATCTTTACTCTGATAACTGTTCTCCTTCACCCCATAGGATGAGGTGAACTTGTGAAAAATAAATGTGTGCGCTCTTCAGAAAGATCCCCGACTGCTGCTGAACTAATATGAAACATATGATACATGCCCAAGACTGACGGCAAAACTTTCAGCTCAGAATTTCACATTGATTGATCTGCCTCACCAGACCGAATGGCTCTGCTGATATATGATATCATTAATATATGATATATGCACATTCATTCACCATTTCCCAATCACATCTTGTCCGAGTCATATGGAGGATTGTAGACAGGAACCAAGATCTCTTCAAGACTGCAAGTCCAACAGCCATTCTCAACCTTGCCTACCAATCACCTACTCACCTACCTACACGAGAGCTACTCACCTCTTGATTCTTACCTTTTACTTTCACCTAACCCTACAACACCTTTCCCTCTTATCCCAGGTATCAATATTTCACAAACTTACAGTGACAAATTTATTTTAATGCACCTTCCACATCGACGCAGAGATTGATTGGCCAATCAGGACGGTGGCACACCGGTGTGCGGAGTGGTTGGAGGGAGCTTTACCGCATACATTAGTCAAAGACAGACGGCAGAAAGGAAGGAAAAGGCAGGAGAGAGAGCGAGAAAAAGAGAGAGGGGGCCAGTTGCCAAACCGGGGGAGTAGATTTATCATAGTTATGGCTTTCTCAGGCATCCATTTTCCTCAAGCCTGTTGACAGGTAGTATCTGCACAGGCCTTAGTATTGATTGACTGTCTTTCTCCAGCTCAAATGGGCTTTGGTAGAAGCCTCTGCTCTGTGATCTCATCAGGGGCCACTGGTACTACACACCAGTAATTGTTGGTTAAGAGATCCTAGCAGGCACCCCTTTAGGCTGTCTGGTCTTCTGGAAATGTGTAATTTCCAGGGAATTCTCCTCTTCAGGCTCCACGCTCTGGAATTATTCTTTTTTTTGGCCTATTTTTGAAAGTGAAAGCACAGAGGGAACAGAACTTTTTTGGGTAAAGATTGGTCTCGAGACTGAGGCTGGCTGGGTTTGGAGTTGGGTGGCGGGGTGGCGAGGTGGCACAGTGGGTAGTGCTCTCGCCTCCCAACACAAAGTTTTTAGGTTCAAGTCCTAGCTGTGCAAAGAAGCTTTTCTTGGTGTAGACATAGATGGAGACGATCCATCAACACCCCCAAAGCTTGCAGTCCAATTCCACTTTCTGGGTCGACCCTATAAGGGTCATATACTTCAAACGAAATTGAAGAACGAACTGATATGACGTAATTTCAAACAAAATCAGGCCAAAATGAAGTTCGTTTTGGCAGTTTGAAACAGCTCACCAAAGCAAACTTTCTGGGGGAGTTTGTTTTGGCTCCTAAACACCTTTGAGGTATCGATCAGTGGCGATTACACAATCGGTGGGTGTGTTCTGGAACTCCACCTTCTTTAACGTGAGATTTTTTTATTCTGGTTCATTACTCATTCCACAGAGGTCAGACAAGAGAACAACATCCTAAACAACAACAACAACACCGCGTTATGAGCAAAATGAATACACTGGAGCCTCGAACTGGCCATCATTCTTTCTGTTTTCGTTAAGTGGACACGCATACCACCTACATCGCTACGTCGTTTACGAAACTTTTCTTCTCTCACAGCTGCCATGGTTGTTGTGTTTAGGGGATATGTGCAAGTGACGTGACATATTTACATACGCAATCTACACCCTGCCTCCAGCATTGCAGGGGTGTTGGAATGTTATACCAATATATGTATAATAAAATATATGCTAACAGTATACCGTCGCTCAACGTTTTCAAACTTCTTTTTTTCCCCAAACGAAGAATGAAAAATAACTTCGTTTGAAGTATATCGGGGCCTTCAGGGCTTTGGTAGTCGACTAAATATGCGATTAGTCGCAAATTTATATTCATTTAATTAATTAAATATATACTGGGGGTGGGGAACTAAACCATAATGAGCCTTTAATATAGTCTTTTCTGGACTCAAGCACACGCATAAAACTTGCCGCAAAGCACCAGCAAAAGTAATGACTATGAATGTGTTGGTAAAAATAGCAAGGAGATATTTTAAATATTCATTAATAAACCAGTGTTTTCTGAGTCAGTGTCGTCTGCAAAGATGAAGTTGACGATGCTGACTCGCCATCTCCGCACCTTCAGAGAGAAATGCACCTTTCAAACTGATTACAGGCTTTCTATAGATATATTTCTCATGTCTGTTATGCAAGTAGCCTATATGCTGAATTTCTGTTCATTTTTGTGCCACACTCCAGTTCACAGAGACCGAGACGGAAGAAAGCACGTTCTGTTTGTTTTCTTGTTTTGTTTGAAAAATTCTGTCAATGTCAGGGAAGCATTAACTGAGTTTATGCGGTTGTGTTTGCTGGCTCCAGCATCCATGCGACTTCACATGGTTTGAAAATTGGATGGATGGATGGATTCAAAACTGTGTATTCAGCATTAATCTTTTAATCATATTTGTCTTTTAACAGCTCATCTTGTAAAACTGAATAACTGAATGTAGAGTCATTCATTATCATTGAGATTTGCCATTTGAGCCAATATGAGCATCAGCGACTGTTGGTAATTTAATAAAGTTGAGAAGAGTTCATATCTTATGTACCTTACAGGAATCATTCTCCCAAAAATAATAATTCAAAAGCTCTGTTCACATTGAGAGTGATTAAATCACTGGAGGTTACTGAGTTGCAAAAAGATGCACCTTCTTGAACGCTGTATCAGGCAATGAATCCCTGCCTTTCCTTCAATTGGTAGCTGGTCATTGACAACTGTTCATGAGACACACAAGGACTTTCTGAACTTCGTCAACTCTACAAGCATCATGATTGATTTGAGAGCTCTGGTGTGTGGTTTTTGTGCATGTGTAAACTGCAATGGCACTGTCCTGCAGAATTTAGCTCCAGTCCTAATTAAACACACCTGAACCAGCTAATCAAGGTCTTCAGGATTACTCCAAACGTCCAGGCAAGCTTTGCTCAGTATAGTAGACCCCCAGTAGCAGGATTGGACAGTCCTGTGCTATTCAGTGGATAAAAGCTGCCTCAAGATTCTTCAAAAAGTCTCCTTATATTTTAAAAATAACATATGGGTTCGGAGGAGAGTGAGTAGATAATGAACAATTCCTTTAAGACTGGATACATACATATTGCTAATTGCTTGGAGAAAGTTTTCTAGACATCTGCTTAGTTTAGAGAGCAAAGTTAGTTTGTCAATATAAGGCCACATTTACATAGCAGTTCTTGATGAGAGGTGGCGATCGTTTTGACCCGCAGCAACAGTGCAAAAGTAGCCCAATCCCGCAGGAAAACTGCAGACTTAGGCACCACTGCATACTGACCTGGAAAAGTGTCCACCTGAGTTGACGTCATTTGCCACCATTGCCCCTGCTGAAAAAAACTGCATATGCTGGTTAGGTACGTTTTGAAGCATGGCAGCTGGTTTGAGCTGGATTACGCTGGTCTTTAGTTGGTCCTGAGCTGGTTTAAACTGGTCATGTGCTGGTCTTAAGATGGTCCTAAGCAACTAGCTCCTGCTCATAACCAACTTATAACCAACCAAGGACCAGCATAAACCAGCTGCCATGCTTCAAATCATACCTAAGCAGCATATGCCGTTTTTGTCAACAGGGGCTTTTTCAATGATGTATGACTCGCATTGACAGGAATATCCGATCTGTCCGCTTATCCGCTTACATGGTAGATGCAAATGTACATATCAGATTTATTGCCACACATGAATGAGGCCTGAAACTGATCGGAGCGTATCGGAATCCATGTGCTTTTTTTTACTCCTTACAGGTTCGTGGGTCATATCAGATCTGTGCCACATGGGAGGAAAAATGAAAATTGGGTCACTTGAACCAGTGGTTCCCAACCCTGTTCCTGGAGGCACCCCAACACTGCACGTTTTGCATGTCTCCTTAATCAAACACACCTGATTCAGGTCATCAGCTCATTAGTAGAGACTTCAAGACCTGAAATTGGTGTGTCAGTGAAAGGAGACATGCAAAATGTGCAGTGTTGGGGTGCCTCCAGGACCAGGGTTGGGAACCATTGACTTGAACCATGTACTGTAAATGCAGCCTAACTCTGTGAGTATTCTTATTTTGCTAGGCACCCCATGCACGTTTTGCATGTCTCCTTAATCAAACACACCTGATTCAGGTCATCAGCTCATTAGTAGAGACTTCAAGACCTGAAATTGGTGTGTCAGTGAAAGGAGACATGCAAAATGTGCAGTGTTGGGGTGCCTCCAGGACCAGGGTTGGGAACCATTGACTTGAACCATGTACTGTAAATGCAGCCTAACTCTGTGAGTATTCTTATTTTGCTCTGAATTTGAGACCAAACCTGAGACCAGATTGTCTATGACTGTTGGACTAATAAACCAAAATTCTGCTTCACTCAATTATAGTACAAAATTCCACTCGCTCAAAACTCGCTCGTTTAGTTGAAATGCAGCAATTAGTCATCCCACAACAGAGGCAGCAGAGGGGTTGGAGGGGTCAGGGTAAATTGGTTATTTCTGCTTATTAGACAGATTGTGTAATCGCTGTCATGAAAGGTGATATCGTATGCCACAGAAACTCAGGGAACCTACTTCCTCAGTTCCACAGATTTTCATACTCAGCAAACTGCTTTTCCTCAGTTGAAGAGAACCTGAAAGTAAACCATCAGACCGCTAATACGCCACACGAGGCAAGGTGAAGAGCACTCCAGCTGAATTTAGCTTGTATTTATTGTGATATTGTGAAATGTTAAGACGATTCTATTGCTTGCACTCGAAACACCTTGTTTGGCGATACAGCTATTGACTAAACTTCACATTAACAAGAGGAAGTTGCAGTGCCGGACCTGATGAGGACACATTATCTTAATTATTAAGTTAATGCTCTCATTAAGGTACAGTGCTTCATAAAAGGCCATGCCTAGCGGCTCCTCTATGATGTGGCACGGCAAGACAATAATGCACAATCGATTTCACTCAGTTCTCATCAGAAGCACGCACAAAAGGTATTCAGTAAGTAAGTAGCTCAGATATACCATTGTCTCTTCTTTTCTTACACTTTGTTTTGATGACAGACATTCTACTGACTATAACTTTGCACATGTAGTACATGTCAGCT
This sequence comes from Sinocyclocheilus rhinocerous, assembly GCF_001515625.1. Taxonomy (NCBI): domain Eukaryota; kingdom Metazoa; phylum Chordata; class Actinopteri; order Cypriniformes; family Cyprinidae; genus Sinocyclocheilus; species Sinocyclocheilus rhinocerous. The sequence goes on from NW_015636262.1 coordinate 196,341, forward strand.
AATTCTACACTAACCCTAACCCTACACTATAACACATATACAGCAGTTAACAGAATGTCTAAAGTGGATTGCCAAAATATAATGTAACCACAATTTGAATTTTAAGTGAAAATCCTGCAAGAATCCCAGAGAAAAGTTTGCATACCTATATATATATATATATATATATATATATATATATATATATAACATTTAGTGTGTGAG
>NW_015636262.1:197009-202923 GCF_001515625.1 Sinocyclocheilus rhinocerous
ATATATATATGCCTTGAAGTGGGTAGTCACACTTTATCTTAAAGTTCTCACTATTAACTGACTATTAGCTACAACTTTTGCCTCAATAATCTCCAAATTTGCTGCTTATTAGTAGTTAGTAACTTTGCTACTTGAGTAGTTTTTTCATTGGATACCTTTTTACACTTACTCAAGTAACTAAGCTTATTACTTTAACTTTTACTTGAGTAATTATGTCTATAAGTACTTGTACTTTTACCTGAGTACAGTACAGATACTCTACCCACCTCTGATGTAAATATGACTTGTTATTTGTTGCTCTGGCTTTTTTGTTCCTTGTAGATCCGTAATGTCAACATATACTGTATAAACATAAACCAAAAGTCTATATGCTATAGCTTTTTTTACACTCAGAAATGCTCTGTAGGGATGCATTGTTTTCTTTTACAGCTGTGCCGTTGCAGAAACTGAGGTTAATAGGCTTCTCCAGCAATCTGGTGCTATTCCCAAATAGAAAGGGTGGATGCTTCATCGGATAACATCAAGAACAAAACATATTAATGCCGTTATTCTACCACTGCATTTTTAGGGTTGATGCCACATAACTATTTATAGTACAAATTGAATCATGCATTTAAAAAAACATTTTTTTTTCATAGAATCACATCACCTGACTGCTGACTAATCTGGTTTATATCAGGACACTTTTAATGTGATATTTAGGGATGGGAACATCTGAACTTGGAATAAGTTCGGTATGTTATGCTTACCAACAAACCTCTTTATTATGCTGTAAAATGTTTATTTATTTATTTCCTCATTTATTTGCATCTGTATTTCTCAAGCTGCACATGTTGAGGACAGAATGACAGAATGTGTCTTGTTCTGTCTTAAATCATGTGATGACAGAGTCAGGCTTCAGAATGAACCTATCAATCCAGCCTGCCTATTATCTAGTGTGAGATGCATCTCCATATCAGACGCCTAGTTAGTGAGCTTGTTTAAAATTAATAAAAACGGTCGGCAAGCCTGGCCAGGGACAGCTCTGGTTATTGATTAAGGCACGTCAGAGAAATAGAAGGCAGTGCTATTAAAAGTACAAATTATGTTCTGTGTTTAGCGCAGCCTGTCATTCATGCAGTGAAGATGAGAACAGACACAGAGATAAATAGTTCCCCTTCTACTCAAGCCTGTGCCTCTGAAGCATGCGGTTTAGATTACAAATCATGCTGATTTGGTAGTGTTAATAAAATGTTGCAACATTTGGCAACCTGAAATGATATTAGCTAACACAAATGATCATCTAATACTGTTTCCAATAAGGTTTTTTTTTTTTTTTTTTAGATTCTCTGGATGTTTAGATTTTTGTGTACGAGAACTTTCTTGGAAGATGAGGGAGCCATACGCACTAATTTATGGTTGAACGCACCAATCTGTGTCTGGATACGGGACCCTTCTTCACCCGCCGCTGACAGGCCATCAATTTCTAGATGTGTCTGGAAACAGCACAACAAAAACAAAACATGGGCAGGAGAGAGACAGTGATGCCCGCGAGACACCGCGTCTTTTATACATATTTAATACCTTTATTTTGGATGTCCCCATTAGACTGCAGCAGTAATGAGAGCGTAACGCACATCAAAGCTCTGATGCTCTCATGGATCGGCCCAAAACCGCACAGAATCTGCTTCAAAATCGACCTGCCAGATACAGTGCATGCAGAAAACTGTACAGTAAACATGCAATTTCATAAATGACTTTGCTTAGTAATTGTGGTGTTTGCTAAGTCAAGGATCGCTAGTACTATTGCTCATACAGTATGTAGAGAGAATGATGTGAAGAAACCCTTGACCCTGAACTCAATTTGTGCTGCAGACATGTACAGTAGGATTCCTCAGTTCATTATTGAGGAGAGGAGAGAGGCGTGATGCTTCTTTTTTAAGCACACAGACTCATAAGTTTTATGGGGCAGATGGTAAAACAGGTTAAAAATACATTCAATTTTAATGCATTGTTCACCTTTTTTTAAAATGTAAACATTATCCTTTTCTTTGTTTTATATTATTTAATTTAATTTAATTAGATTTAATTTAATTTAATTTAATTTTTTGTCTACATTTTTTAACCTTAGATTATTTTTAGATTTGTGAATTACTAAATAAATACACATTATATCTGAAATATGAATACTTTTACACAGCAAGGATGCAATAAATTGATAAAAATTTGACATTTATAATACTACAAAAGAAAAAGAAAGAAACAACTCTCTCTCTCTCTCTCTCTCTCTCTCTCTATATATATATATATACACACACACACATATACATATATATATATATATATATATATATATTCTGATTTTCACAAAAACATATTATAAGAAATGTTTCTTGAGCAGCAAGTCAGTATATTAGAATGATTTCTGAAAGATCATGTGACACTGAAGACTGGAGAAATTATGCTGAAAATTCAGCTTTGATCACAGAAATAAATGATGTTTTAAAATAAAATAAACGAGTGTGTTTTAACTGAATAATAATAACATAATAACAACAACAACAACAACAACAATAATAATAACAATAACAACAACACTAATAATAATAATAATAATTATTATTCGTAATGTTTAATATTGTTTAATTTTAAAACAAATAAATATTTAAAATATTCCTATTTTAAAAACATTTCTAGGTTTAAAAAGTAACTTCTGGAAGAAAAGTTGTATATGTAATTTCTGCGTGTTAATTGCTTTTGATTCATGGGCGCCACAAGTTCAGCAAAGCCTCATCTCTCACCCCATGTAGTTATAAGACACGTCAATATGACTGATGCCACGCCAAAAAATTAGAGAAAGTGTAAATGAGTTTAAGTGTCAAAACATATGAAAGCATCTTCCGCTTAAGCAGTTTTTTTACTCATTTTTTGTCTTGTCTTTATTTTGTTGGAGAGACCTCGTGCTCTCTGAGAAACAACCACTTAATCATGTTACAAATTAAACAATATCATTCCGACAGCTCCAGATGGTCAAGTCCTGCTCCTCTTCAGCCCAAGAGAATGATTGAGAAGGAGTGAGAGAGGGGGGATGAAAGAGGTAAAATTAATTTGTCAGAACAGAGGGGAATTTGCATATGCGTGTAGTTTAGAGGGACGCCAGACACGGCTGTAAACGGGCGAGTAACAGAGGAGAGAAATGTGACAAAAGCCTTTGCTGTCTGGAAGCAAAATGCAAACTAAAAGATGATTTTTGTGTACGAGAACTTTCTTGGAAGATGAGGGAGCCATACGCACTAATTTATGGTTGAACGCACCAATCTGTGTCTGGATACGGGACCCTTCTTCACCCGCCGCTGACAGGCCATCAATTTCTAGATGTGTCTGGAAACAACACAACAAAAACAAAACATGGGCAGGAGAGAGACAGTGATGCCCGGAAGACACCTGGTGTTTTATACATATTTAATAGCTTTATTTTGCTTGTCCACATTAGACTGCAGCGGTAATGAGAACAGCGTAACGCACATCAAAGGTCTGAAGCTCTGATGGATCGGCCCAAAACTGCACAGAATCTGCTTTAACATCAACCTGCCAGATACAGTTCATTTTTTTTTAATGCAAAAAACAAAAACAAAACCCTGTACAGTAAACATGGGATTTCATAAATGACTTTGCTAAGTAATTGTGGTGTTTGCCAAGTCAAGGATTGCAAATACTATTGCAAGTACAGTATGTAGAGATCATGATATGAGGAAACCCTTGACCCAGAAGTCAATGTGTGCAATTTGTGCTGCAGACATGTACTGTATGATTCCTCAGATCGTTACTGAGGAGAGGAGAGAGATCTGGAAACAGACTTTTCAGTTTTATGGGACAGATGGTAAAACAGGTTAAAGATTGTTTTGTTTTTTTTAACCAAATTTCACCATTTTATTAGTTTTATAATTATTTTTTAAATATTTTTTGTATCTTATTTTTATTATAAGAAATGTTTCTTGAGCAGCAAGTCAGTATATTAGAATGATTTCTGAAAGATCATGTGACACTGAAGACTGGAGAAATTATGCTGAAAATTCAGCTTTGATCACAGAAATAAATGATGTTTTAAAATATATTAAAATTTAAAACTGTTTTTTTTTAAATTGTAATACTATTGCTGTTTTTACTGTATTTTTGATCAAATAAATGAAGCCTTGGTGAGCAGAAGAGACTTCTTCAAAAACATTCAAAAAATCTACTGACCACAAACTTGATAAAGATAGTGTATACTGTATATTTCCAGTGATTTAACCTTTTAAAATAATATTAAATTCCATGATTTTTTTTTCAATTCAGACCTGGAAATAACAATGGCACTCAGTTTGCAGGTGGTCGAGGGCTGTGGGAACCCTGACATAACGCTGATCCCGATCACGGTGACGTTCAGATCTTCTAAACCGATTGAGAGAACAGAGCACTGCGATATTGAGCTCAGGGATCGGGGAGGAGAAAGTGGGATTGGTGCCTTTCCAGATAAATCAATTAAACTCTCTCTCTCACACACACACACACACACTCACGCATACAAATTGTCCACAGGTCAGAGGTCATCTGTTACGGTCATGACTTCAGTAATCTAGGAAGAGTTCCGTTTGAACACGCTAATTAAGTGTGTATTAACTAAGCTAATCAATGCAGACAAAGCCAAGATTTGTTCTGCAAAGCATGTGCAAACATGGTGCTTTGTGTGTGTGTGTGTATTCACTCATACGGTTATGTGATACAGTGTGTCATCTGGCTCAACAGCCCCCATGTGTGACATGAGCGGCGAGGTGTGTGTGTGTGTGTGCGCGGGAGCTGAATCAGCGGGAAACGGCTCCTAATCACCGCTGCTCATCTGTTAATGAAGTTAATGAAGAATGTGACAAAAGCCAAACGTGCTGAGATACTACAAGTTCCAGCACACTGAACTGAGCTTCTGTTTGTGCTCCCTTCCCTTCGTGAATCTCCGAGCGCTGCGCACCTCCCCCAAACTTCAGCACAGCGTTCCTCACCTCTTTCTCTCCGTCATCCCGCGCTTTCGTCCCGACCGCGCAGGAGTGAAGGCCTGTGATAAAGACAAATCACAGGACATTTGTGTCAAAACTGTTCATGCCACTATTTAAAGGGATAGTTCACTCAAAAATGAAAATTCTGTCATTAATTACTCACCCTCGTGTCGATTCCAAACCCGTAAGACCTTCGTTCATCTTCGGAACACAAATTAAGATATTTTTGATTAAATCTGACAGCTCTCTGACCCTCCCATAGACAACAAGGGTCCTTACACGATCAAGAAACAGGAAAGTACCAAGATGATTGACAAAGTAGTCCGTGTGACATCAGTGGTTCAACTGTAATGTTACGAAGCTACGAGAATACTTTTTTGCGCAAAAAACCCCCAAAATAACGACTTTATTCCACATTTTCATCTACTTGTGCAAGCACTTGTGGACGCGCGTTCACGGTAGTACCATGATCCGGCGTGATGACGTTAAACATTGTCGTGTCGATAACCCGTAAGACCTTCGTTCATCTTCGGAACACAAATTAAGATATTTTTGATTAAATCTGACAGCTCTCTGACCCTCCCATAGACAACAAGGGTCCTTACACGATCAAGAAACAGGAAAGTACCAAGATGATTGACAAAGTAGTCCGTGTGACATCAGTGGTGCAACTGTAATGTTACGAAGCTACGAGAATACTTTTTTGCGCGAAAACCCCCCAAAATAACGACTTTATTCCACATTTTCATCTACTTGTGCAAGCACTTGTGGACGCGCGTTCACGGTAGTACCATGATCCGGCGTGATGACGTTAAACATTGACGTTGCCTTGTTTACACTCGGGCCCAGTAGCGCCATACGTATGTGTTCAACGTCATCACGCCGGATCTGGGTCAGCGCCAGTGCTA
>NW_015636262.1:203160-204792 GCF_001515625.1 Sinocyclocheilus rhinocerous
GACAAAGTAGTCCGTGTGACATCAGTGGTTCAACTGTAATGTTACGAAGCTACGAGAATACTTTTTTGATCATCTTGGTACTTTTCTGGACCTTGATCGTGTTCGGATCCTTGCTGTCTATGGGAGGGTCAGAGAGCCCTCAGATTTCATCAAAAATATCTTAATTTGTGTTCTGAAGATGAACAAAGGTCTTACGGGTTTGGAACGACATGAGGGTGAGTAATTAATGACAGAATTTTCTTTTTTGGGTGAACTATCCCTTTAAACATCTATAAAATAAGATACATTTACTCGAGAAACATAAAATAGACAGTACGTATGTCTTGAATTAAGCTCATTTCGCTTACCTCATAAGCAAACTGTTTTTCTTGTAAACATAAAACCTCACTAAATGCTCTTAGATTTATGCTTAAAACAGGAAAAACAAAAACTGGTAACACTTTAGTAGAGGGAACAATTCTCACTTTTAACTAGATGCTTTATTAACAGGACTATTATTAACATATTGGCTGTTCATTAGTATTTATAAAGCACATATTCTGCATGACCATATTCTACATCCCTAATTCTACCCAATACCTAAACTTAACAACTACCGCACTAACTATTAATAAGCAGCAAATTAGGAGTTTATTGAGGCAAAAGTCGTAGTTAATGGTTTGTTAATACAGAGAATTGGACCTTAAAATAAAGTGACCCAAAAACTTAGTTTACAGTTCATTCTCCAAAAACCTTACATTTTTTCTTCTTAAAACTATAAACATTTAAATTTAACACACCAAAAAATTATTGTTGTATGTTTATCAAATCTTTAGAAATTTTTGAGTATCATATTGAAAGATCATTTATGGTTCAGAAGCCCAATCAGAGCAAATTTATTTGATGCAGATGCTGAAAAAAAATTATAAAGTAATATAATACCAATAGCTTATAATGTAAATCAATGAGATCTCTAAACAGTACAGCATACTACTTACATAAAAGAATATACAATGATATAAATATCAGTTCTGACTTCATATATTCCGTTAATATGTCTTAGTAAGATGAAATTTAAATGCTTAATTTCTTTGTAGTTTCAGTACAATGATGACTGAGAGATGAACAAATAAATGTTCCTCAAAAGCCTGATGGATTATATTTCTCTTGAAATATTGCTAACAATATAAAAGTTATTCTTATGTTTGGGCATTCGGACATTTTTAGAATAACACAAGGCATTTAAAAAAATATAAATGAAAAAATGGTTTACTAAAAAAGTATAAAGTATCAATCAGATGACAGAAGGCAGACTGTGTGCAACAGGTTTTACAGCAAAGTTTTGATCATGTTGATTATTTAGAGTCCTTGATACTGTCACACTTCTACTGTTTCGGAGTAAGGAAATGAAGGAGAACGCAGGAGAGTTACCATCAACAGTCTTTAATAATCCAAAATAGCTGCGAGCATACACGTAGAACTGGAGAAAGACATTTAACACTGGACGCAGGACACAGGAAAACACAGGGCTTAAGTACCAGGAACTCAACGAGGGGTAACAGAAGAGACCAGTGTTGGGCAGTAACGCATTACTTAGTAACGCGTTACTGTAACTTGATTACTTTTTTAGTAACGGAGTAATTTAACGCGTTA
>NW_015636262.1:204802-208580 GCF_001515625.1 Sinocyclocheilus rhinocerous
CTTCTCTGCAGAATGCGATACATCCGCTCAACCAATCACAGCGCACCATTCCACGCACTCTAGACAGTAACTGACAAGCTACGCGATATTGCGTTTATATCACGATATCGCAGATGAATCGCATTTGATTATGAACGTGATATTGCATAGCTTGTCAGTGATCTACGGCTTTGTGTATTAAATGCCGCTCCATCTGTAAGCACTTCCCATCTGCTCTCCATACTGTACAGTACTTTATAAGTTCTGGACATTAAAGGTGCTGTATGTAAGTTTTTGACTCTACTAAAGCATAAAAATACAATAATATGTTTGCAGATATTTAAGAAACATGCTAAGTTAACATGCTAAGTTAACATGCTAAGTTAACAATGCTACAGGCAGTTATTCTCCTTTGAAAATGTGCGTTCCAGGCCGGAATGTTGGTCTCTGTTTTGGTTTGTGAAACCCGCCCACTGCCAGTTTACCCAATTGTATTTCGGCACCTGGGTTGCCAGTTGGCGGAAAACACAGCATATTTAATTTCAGTGATGGAAGCTGGCAAACAAAAGTGTTGGTGTCGTCAATCTGGCAACCTGCATGTGCGTCAAGTCTGAGGAGGAGGGGCCGGGTGAAAAAACCCTCTCCAATATTTTGAATTTGGACTGCAATACCTAGTTCAACCACTCGGTGTCAATCCTACATACAGCACCTTTAAATATTCTGCGGGTTTCTTCAGGTTTCTGGGTTATTTAAAGCACCAGCTACACTAGCAATTATAAAAATGACATTCAAAGAACTTGTAGCGATTGCTCCCGATGTCTGCTGGAAGTGCACAAACCTCCTTTTAACCTTTAAAGAGTGTTGCATTCTTTGGTTTCTTGTATGAAATCAGTTTGCAAATCTCTACATTATTAGCAAAAGACAGATCTGCTTAGCTGATTGGAGGAGAGAAGCATTTTAATAACAAAGCTGTTTAAGCAGCTGTTTAAAATGCGATATCTGTTTGTCAGTGTCGATTCATTAGGAAGACAAGGTTTTAATTAGCTTCCTGAGTCACTAACATGTTGGAGCCGAAGCAGCTGCTTGAATGAATCACCAGTGTAATGAAAGAATGATTATTTAGAGTAATGTAAATATAATCTATTTATCACCAGTAAGCACAGTGCAGAAGTAGAAGATTGCTGTAATATTGTAACGCTGGCTAAACTCGAGACGAGCGAGGGTTGGATCCAATTGCAAAATAAGGTTTAATAAGGAAATAAAAGAACTGAGATACACAAAGAAACAGATACAAGAGAAGAACAAAATAACAGAAGCAGAACTAAGCGAACCAGCATAACAGCCTGAGAAGGACATGACCTGACGAAGCTATTTACAGCAGGGCTAATAGACCAACAAGAAAACAAAAAAACACCTGGGAGGCAATCAAGAAACTACTAAATGAGAAAAAACTACAAAGAGGCCGCAAACAGAATAGGAAACAGGAAGAAAGATATAAACAGTCCAAACAGACACAAGGGATATGTAACAAATGTACTGTTTTTTACTTTGATTGTTTTAATGAGACAGCTGAAACGTTCAGCAATACCATTTATTACTATTATTTTCTACATTGCACCAAAGTACAATGGAAAAAAACAAAACAAAAAACAAAAAAACATAATTTGAGATATAATCTCTGAAAAAGTCTTGTATTTTATTATCTTATCGTATTTTGCTTCTTCAGTGTTTTTTAACTGAGCAGCAAATCAGCATGTTAGAATGATTTCTGAAGACTGGAGTAATGATGCTGAAAATTCAGCTTTGATCACGGGAATAAATGACATTTTAAAATATATTACAATGAAAACAGTTATTTAAATAAATGTAAAAAAAATAAATAAATAAAAATAAAAATAAATTTGATTTAAATTTATTTTAAATTAAATTTTAAAAATTACAGTTTTTACTGTATTTTTGATCAAATAAATGCAGATTTGCTGAGCATAAGCGACTGCTTTAAAAAAACATTCAAACTTTCAAACATTTTTAATTTTTTTAATTTAAATTTAAAACAAAATTTAAAATATATAGTTTTGCAGTGTAAGGTAATATGCAACTTAAGAGACATTCTGAAGCAGTCAATTGACTGCTCAATTGATCTTTTTCTCAAAACATTATGGCCAAATAGTGGGCACAAGCCCTGTTTCTCTTTCCAGGGCTCTGTATTGCGTAACTGTTATTAAGCTGTGTGTGTGTGTGTGTGTGCGTGCGTTTGTGTGAGAGTGTGTGTGTGTGTGTGCGTGTGTGTGTGTCTGAATGTATGCATGCGTGCGTGTCTGTGTGTGTGTGCGTGCGTGTGTGTGTGAGAGTGTGTGTGATTTATTGCTGCCTTTAGAAAGAGAAATAACACAGTAACCAATAATACAGCACAAAATAATAATAATAAAGACAAACAAATGTCCATCTCTCCAATTGGAATTAAAAACGTGACCTCTGCTCTGTAAACATCCATTTCAGTATTTCCATTTTGAAAATAACTAATGAAAATAGATCACAAAAGTATTTAGTGTTTTCAGTTTGTACATTCTTTACATTTCTTTTGGACCTGAGGCAGAAAACTGGAAACATGGTGAAAAAAAAAACTTTTTGGTTTTTGACTTATGCATAATAATGTTATAATTAATTAATTCAAATAAATGTGATCTTACCACAATATTTCATCTATCTGATCTGAAAGGGGCAGAATACTGAGCTAACGAGCCGTAGCTTCGCGTCAGTCTTGCCTTCACGTCATGCATTAAAATAGTTTAAAGCTGTGTATTCGCTCTTTAGCAGCAGTTTTTACGGCAATATTTAAATGACACCCTGGTCATTCTTGGTGTACCCAGAATAGTCCCACACTATCGACTCCAGGCATTTCTCTGGTGGAAATAAAGGATCACTGTTTGGTTCGTCTGTCATAGGTAATCTAGAGTGTGTAGTAGCCTCCGTGTCTCTGATAAGCACAGCATTTTAAGCTGGTGCACCGCTAGTGTAACTTTATTTTCGTTTTGCGCACATTGCAACAGTTCCGTTCTGTGCAACAGAAACACTCGGTGTAGCGGAGGCTTTACGATTAATTAACCATGACATTTTAAAGCGCGGTTAATTGTGAAACCGGTTAATCGCTGCATATCTATTACAGTCCAGCATATTTAGTATTTTTTTGTTGTTGATAAATATCTAATTGCAGTTCTAAATATTGATTGAGTACTCAAAATATTTATTAAATGCTGTGCCATTCCTGGTAATATTAGCAAACAGGCTAGTTAGCCCTCCAACCTTAATGAAACCAGTGTTGGGTACCATCAATGGTGTGACAGCAGCTCAGATAGCTCTTGTAGTAACAAGCTACTTGCTAAAAATATTTAATTGTTCTTTAATGCTGCACAACTTCCTGTGTCACTAGCAAACTGGCTAGTTAGGCTCCAGCTATAGTGGAACCAGTGTTAGGACATCACTTACCAAAAGTAGGCAGTGACTTTACCAAATTTCACTACTTACATTAAAGGGGTCATATGACGTTGCTAAAAAAAACATTATTTTGTGTATTTGGTGTAATGCAATGCGTTTATGCGGTTTAAGGTTAAAAAAACATTATTTTCCATATAATGTATATTATTGTTTCTCCTCTATGCCCCACCTTTCTGAAACGCATCGATTTTTACAAAGCTCATCGTTCTGAAAAAGCTAGGTGTGCTCTGATTGGCCAGCTATCCAGTGCGTTGTGATTGGCCGAATACCTCAAGCGTGTGACGGAAATGTTACGCCCCTACCA
>NW_015636262.1:208709-214008 GCF_001515625.1 Sinocyclocheilus rhinocerous
CACACACTCACTCACTCACTCACTCACTCACTCACTCACTCACTGACTTACACACACACACACACACTCACTCACTCACTCACACACTCACTCACTCACTCACTCACTCACTCACTCACACACACACACATTTCTCTTTCCCTCTCTCTCGATCGAATAATTAATTAAAGTAGCTAAATGTTATAATTAATTAATTCAAATAAATGTGATCTTACCACAATATTTCATCTATCTGATCTGAAAGGGGCAGAATACTGAGCTAACGAGCCGTAGCTTCGCGTCAGTCTTGCCTTCACGTCATGCATTAAAATAGTTTAAAGCTGTGTATTTACGATTAATTAACCATGACATTTTAAAGCGCGGTTAATTGTGAAACCGGTTAATCGCTGCATCCCTAGTGTGAAGGGGCTGGACACAGGATGTGTAGGCTGGGACTTCCTGTGGCCCGTTGCAGCCCTGTCATCAGTCTGTGCTTCTGGCTGCAGTCAGGCCTACCCTGTTCACACATTCAGTGTTCTCTGTGTGTGTGTGTGTGTGTGTGTGTGTGTGTGAAGCGTGGTATCTAGTCCACACATGTGTGCCGGTCCAGGATCCAGCTGTGATCTGGCCCTCATCCTGTGCTCTCTGCTTGCTGGAATAATACTATATAAGGGCTAAAGGTTAAATGTCACTGGGTCAGGGGTCAGGGAATATTGAAACTTTTGGGAAGAGTGGACAAGCCAATTTTAGCCAATTTACCTAAGCTGAGTGAAAGGGACAGACTATCTGTGCTACTAGATAACTGCAGGATATTCCTGTTATGATATTTATTAATGGCCCTTTAGAGAAGTCATTGCACAATAGATAGTTCCGAGAACATGGATTCATAAATTTATATGTAAATTGTATATTTATAATTTAGATTTGTAATTTATATACATTTAAATGTATAATTTATATGTAATAATTAAGTATTATTAATAATAATTTCACCAAATTAGCATTAATCATATCATAAATACAATATCTTGTGAGGTTCACTTATAATGTGCTTAATAAACGCTGTAGGATCTGTACAGAATCGTCATTTCCAAATATGCAATATGAAGTATTTGATAGTTGAAGTATTTGCAATATGAAGCATTTGATATTTCTTAATGATGTATTGAAATATTTATATGTAGCACAAAAGATTGGGGTCAGTAGTTTTTTGTTTGTTTGTTTGTTTGTTTGTTTGTTTGTTTTTTCCCAAATAAATTAATACTTTTATTCAGCAAGGATATATTAACTTGATCAAAGTGACCGAAAATACATCTATAATGTTACAAAATTGTATTTAATAAAAATTTATATTTCAAATAAATGCTTTTGAACTTTCTATTCATCAAAGAATCCTGAAAAAAAAGAATAGTATCACAGTTTCCACAAAAATACGAAGCAGCACAACTGTTTTCAACATTAATAATAATCAGAAATGTTTCTTGAGCAGCAAATCAGCATATTAGAATGATTTCTGAAGGATGAGACATGTGACATTTTAATATATGTTAATATAGTCTAAATGCTTATTTTAGATGGTACTATTTCAAAATATTACCATTTTTACTGTATTTCTGATTAAACAAATGCAGCCTTGGTGAGCAGAAGAGGCTTAAAACAAATGGTCAAAGTGAGGAAAGTAAGATGAAAGTTTGGAGATCTTTTGTTTGATGGGCTGAACTTGAGCTGAGATCTTGTGGTGATAGACGTCCAGTCACCATCTGCTGTCTCAGCAGGAGCCCTGAGCTCTGTCCTCACCCCTCACATGTTCCTCTGTAAATCATCCTCTTATCTCACTCATAGTCACAGTTCTGCACAGCCATACGCGCGGGAGCGATGCTTATCAGGACGCTGGTGAAAACAGAGTCACGAGGGGACGGAGATCAGGACACTTGAACGACCTTGAGCCGCCAGGGGCAGAGAGGATCATGGGGGAATTTGAAGCTGACTACTGGAATTCCTTCAGAGGATCAACAAAACAACAGATCCAACAATAGACGCCGTCATCTACTGTGAACACTCCTCTGCTGCCTTCAAAAAAACGCATGTTCTTAATCAGCATTTAATTTCCCCTTTTTGTCCAAAAATTAAAACGTCCTTAAAAAAAACGACAAAATTACTTGCGAAGCAAAATTATGTCCCAAGTCTTCAGACAATGCATCTTGGAATAAGCTCAAATAAAAGCTGTTTTAATTTAATTTAATTTAATTTAATTTAATTAGGCATACACTCTGTAATAGATTTATGCTAATGCATATTATTATGTAATATAAATATATTGTATAATACGTAATAATGCAATATATTATTAATTATATATGTACTTTAATGTAATATTATTTATTAAAGTAACTAATGACATTTTTCAAACTAATGACAAGTTTGAAAAAAAAAATCACTCATGCTGTCGTTTATACAACAGTTCGATGGCATGAGTGTGTAAATACATGAGAGACAACGACGGCAAAAAACAGTATTATTTATAAAATTATAGTGGATTTGGGCATCCACCATGACAGTCGCTGTGAGAAATACTGCAAGTGGAGTGATACAATTACAAATGGTGAAACGGTTGAAGTTCTGTAATCACTAGAATATCACATTCCACTCAACCAATCAGATTCGAGGACCAGAAACAGAAAGAACTGTTGAATATATATATATATATATCTAATTAATTAATCGAATTAATCGCAAACTAAATGTGACTGTGAAAATACCCCCAAAAGATCATTTAAAGCTATTATTGTGTTGAATGTTTAGGCTACAATGGCCTAACATAAAGTATGGAACATAAAAGAAGATAATTTAAGAAACATCTCAGTATTTTCTGTTCATGCAGTGAAAGTCACTAGTGACCAAAACAGCTTAGTTACCAACAGTATTCAAAATACCTTCTTTTATGTTGTGCAAAAGAAAGCAAGTCGTTCAGGTTTGAAACAACATGAGGGTGAGAAAATTATGACAGAATTTATTTATTTATTTATGGTGAACTCTCCCTATAATGTTTTTTATTTATTTATTCGTTTATTTATTTATTTATTTTATAAATGAAATGATACTCTAAAGAAGAAACTAAAACTACCAGCAGATGGCGGTAAATGACTTTATGAGTTGAATCGTTCAAATGGTTGATTCATTCAGGAATTCAGTAAACGGCTCTCTCTATGAATGGGCTGCTGAATCATTGGTTCACATGATTCGTTCAAAACGCGGATTCATTCAGAAACTAAACACCGCTGTGTTGCTCGCAGACGCACAACAGTTCTGCTGTGGCTTTTAAGGTAATATTTTCGTTGTCAAAATTGAATAAAAGCACACAGTATTGTGTTTAAAATATATCACAATATTAACTTCTTATTTAACTGTTGTATAAAATCACATTTGCACGTGTGTTCTTGGGATGGTCCTCACTGCAGAACACAATATCCAGGGGGCATGAATATCCAGATCCAACTCCTCCCACCTTACACATACCTAAACCTACCCGTCTCCGCCCCCTGATCCCTAAACCCACCCATCTCCACCCCTAAACCTACCCATCTCCACCCCTAAACCTACCCATCAAACATTTCAGGTTTTACTATGTCGGAACATTTGGTCTCCTCAATGTAGCATAAACAAGCACACACACACACACACAAGCGCGCGCACAGGGCATTTATGACTTGTAGCACTTTAGGAAGTTTGTGTGTTTTAATGAGAGAAAAACTGTCTGACCTCATGGTTCAGTATTTGATCTGTCTTTGTCTCTGTCCCAGGCCTCTCATAAAAGATAGGAGCTGGTGCTCCTTCCTTCCCGCTCCATTGTTAGGGCTGGATGGGGAATCCCTGCGCTCGGATGCTGTGCACGTCCCAGCCTCGTGGAGCGCTCTGCCTGGATGCAGCAGCCGCTGAGACTCCTGAGAGGAAGACACACATGCGGGTGAAGGATGGGTTACACTTCCTCACTCACTGTACACTGATGAGTGCCCAGCCTCATAACTTTACCAGCAAAAGTCAACAGAATACCACTCTTTAGACACACACACACACACACACACACACACAGGTGTGTGAGGTGCTCTTCTAAAATCCCCCCTAAAATCCCCCTCTATCAAAAAGCTACCAATGCTATATTACATACATATAATTTCTATTAACATGCTGTTTATTAAAACTAATGGCCTGTTCAGACAAAGAAGAAGGATTTGCGAAAAAATTTAGTTCGATAAACATTTTGATTTGAAGAAATGTCTGTTAATGTTAATGTCTGTCCTCAGACCAACACAGACATTCACATACTGTCAATGCAAAGATTTTTTTTGTTCTAATGTTTGAGTTCTAATCTCTTTTCCATTATACTGTGAGTAAAATTGGACAACTGGTAAGTTTTGCACTTTTGGTCACATCCCCAGAGCTGCAGCTATTACATAAAACAGAGTGTTTTGCTAAATGACAGTGAAAAACAGAGGAAGAATCCAGAAACAGCTCTCTTGTATCTGTACTTTTGGATAAAGTGCCCCTATTATGGATTTTTGAAAATTACCTATCATGCAGTGTGAACACAGCTCTAAGTGAATGAAAACATCCTGCAAAGTTTTAAATCTGAAAGTGCACCATGCATATAGTTATTGTCTCTCAAAAGAAAAAGTCGACTCTTAGTCATTGAAACGATTCGTTTTTAAAATGAATCCCTAGCCGTTTCATGTTGACGTAAACATGAAACATTAGCATATTGCCCAACCACTTGTTGGTCTTTTCGCGTTGGTCTGAATGAAAATGCAAATTCATTCTTTGCCACTAGGTGCCGCTATTGGTGCGGTAAAAACAGCGGTTTCCTCGGTAACGCTGTACACAAAGCAGCACTGCGCTCACAAACGCTGCTTTATCAGTGTCACGGTGGAGGGTGCCTTCTCGGCTTCCCCTGCGGTCTGTGTTGTCCTGTCATGTTCGGTAGCTCGTGGTCTGGGCAATCAGCGCTGATCTCGCAGCGGGGGTTCGCGGATCACGAGCTGACTCTCCCCCACCTGTCGCTCATTCCCCCACTCCCTTATATGTCTCTGCCTTTCTGTCCTTCGTCGTGAGTAGATTGTTTTGTCCTTGCTCGTGTTTTGTGTAACTTATGAGTGCAAGCATCAGTGTCTGACCCTCTGTTCTCCTGTGCTCAAGGACTCGTAATACGGAGATCCGGCAGCTCGAGTGGTCCGCAGTGTCTGCCGGCCAGCTCTGGAATCTCCGCTCACTTGAGCAGCAGTTAACTATTGTTTATGTTATTTTGTGTTTTGTGGCGAGAATAAAG
>NW_015636262.1:215358-217203 GCF_001515625.1 Sinocyclocheilus rhinocerous
CCCAACCACTTGTTGGTCTTTTCGCGTTGGTCTGAATGAAAATGCAAATTCATTCTTTGCCACTAGGTGCCGCTATTGGTGCGGTAAAAACAGCGGTTTCCTCGGTAACGCTGTACACAAAGCAGCACTGCGCTCACAAACGCTGCTTTATCAGTGTCACGGTGGAGGGTGCCTTCTCGGCTTCCCCTGCGGTCTGTGTTGTCCTGTCATGTTCGGTAGCTCGTGGTCTGGGCAATCAGCGCTGATCTCGCAGCGGGGGTTCGCGGATCACGAGCTGACTCTCCCCCACCTGTCGCTCATTCCCCCACTCCCTTATATGAATCTCCTTTCTCACTACTCTGCATCTGAGTCCTCTATCTATCCTAGACCCTGACAGAATCTACTCACCAGAATAATGGATTCAGCAGAGGAAACGGAGTTGCGCCGAGCCCTCCTGCAGCAGGGCTCTCTTCTGGGTCGACAGCAGGAGGAACTCGCGGCTTCTCGTCACGCCTACTCTGAGATTTCTCTCCAACTCAACCAGCTGGTGGAACGGCTTGACCAGCTGCAGGCCAGCCCTTCGGCAGCTCGGGCTGGCACACGAGAGAGTGGGGAACGGCCATGTGGGATAGCAAGCATGACTGCTGTTTGTCCTTTGAGGCATTCTCGAAGGAATTGCGCAAGGTGTTTGATCACTCGGCGCAGGGAATTAAGGCGGCACGAGCCCTGTCGCTGCTCCAGCAGGGAGAGCAGTCCGTGTCCTGTTACGCCATTGAGTTCCGCACGCTCGCCGCATCCTGTGGCTTGAATGAGAAGGCACTCTGGGATCACTTCCTCCACGGCCTGGCTGAGCACGTGAAGGACGAGATCTATTCCCTTGAGCTGCCTTCTGGCTTGGATGGATTGGTCGATCTCGCCATTCGGGTCGACGACCGGATGGCTCTCCGTTCCCGGCACCGAAGAGGGGGGATTCCCCGCGAGCACGTAACTGGGGCGGAGTTAGTAGCGGCGTGTGACACGCTGTCTCAACGCCTCATCCTCCCGGAGGAGGAGCCTATGCAAGTCAGGAGAGCACGGCTGACCATAGGGGAGCGACGGCGTCGCCTGGCCAACGATTCTCTGGTAGCAGGCATTATCCGTCCCTCTTCTTCTCCAGCTGGGGCGGGGTTCTTCTTCGTGGAGAAGAAAGATGGTTCGCTGCGCCCCTGTATTGACTATCGGGGGTTGAATGACATCATGGTAAAGAATCATTATCCTTTGCCGTTGATGTCATCGGCCTTCGAGCTCTTGCAGGGGGCAACCATCTTTGGCGTGTGACACGCTGTCTCAACGCCTCATCCTCCTGGAGGAGGAGCCTATGCAAGTCGGGAGAGCACGGCTGACCATAGTGGAGCGACGGCGTCGCCTGGCCAATCAGCTGTGTCTCTTCTGCGGTGAGGCGGGCCATGTTGCAGCGGCGTGCCCTGTTGCGGGGCCAAGAACGAGCGCGATCATGTCCAGCACATCAGGCGAGTGCTCCAGTGGCTGCTGGAGAACCGTCTATTTGTCAAGTTGGAGAAGTGTGAGTTTCACGCACAGTCGGTTCCGTTCCTGGGTTTTATTCTCTCGCCTGAAGGTATCCGAATGGATCTCGCCAAGGTAATACGCTAACCTTGTCTGATAATCATGCCGAGGAGATCCGATTTCTCCTTATTCATTCGCCCACCGCTCCAGTGGTGTTGGGTCACACCTGGTTGGTTAAACATAACCCCCATATTGATTGGGCTCGCGGGTCTATTTTGGCTTGGAGCCCTTTCTGTTTAGTCACAGAAAACATTAGTCACATTTAAATGCAGACTCAAAACTCATCTGTTTAGCTGTGCATTC
>NW_015636262.1:217822-231648 GCF_001515625.1 Sinocyclocheilus rhinocerous
GGTTTGTTTTTGTTTACATCGACGACATCCTGATCTTCTCCCAGAACGAGTGCGAGCATGTCCAGCACGTCGGGGGAGTGCTCCAGCGGCTGCTGGAGAATCGTCTATTCGTCAAGTTGGAGAAGTGTGAGTTTCACGCACGGTCGGTTCCGTTCCTGGGGTTTATTCTCTCGCCTGAAGGTATCCGAATGGATCTCGCCAAGGTAAAGGCTGTTGCTGATTGGCCCACCCCAGATAGTCGTAGAGCGGTCCAGCGTTTTTTGGGGTTTGCCAATTTTTACAGGCGGTTCATTCGGAACTTTAGCCAGGTCGCCCTTCCTCTGACTGATCTCACCTCCACGAAGAAACAATTCTGCTGGTCAGCGCAGGCCCAAACTGCGTTTGAGAACTTAAAGAGTCGACCCTATTCCTATTTTAACCACCCCTGACCCGTCTCGTCAGTTGTGGAGGTGGATGCGTCCGAGGTGGAGGTTGGGGCAGTTTTGTCTCAGAGATCATCTTCAGACGAGAAAATACATCCCTGCGCTTTCCTTTCTCATCGTTTAACCCCCGCGGAACGGAACTACGACATCGGGAATAGGGAGTTACTAGCTGTCAAGCTGGCGCTGGAGGAGTGGCGCCACTGGTTAGAGGGAGCGGGGTTTCCGTTTATCGTTTGGACTGACCATAAGAATCTGGAGTATATCCGCACCGCCAAGAGAATAAATTCCAGGCAGGCTCGCTGGGCATTATTTTTTGGACGTTTCAGGTTTACCATTTCTTATCGCCCGGGCTCTAAGAATGGTAAACCTGACGCGCTGTCGCGAATCTTTGAGGCTGAGCCTAGTCCCACCCTCCCCGTGGCAGTCCCGAGCTTCATCTCTGCCTCCGCACCACCCGTACGACTGTGCGACTGACCTGTTGCCTGGCACTTCTCCACCTAAGGGGTGCCTTTACTCTCTGTCCGGTCTGGAGAGGGAGACCATGGAAAGGTATATACACGATTCTCTGGTAGCAGGCATTATCCGTCCCTCTTCTTCTCCAGCTGGGGCGGGGTTCTTCTTCGTGGAGAAGAAAGATGGGTCGCTGCGCCCCTGTATTGACTATCGGGGGTTGAATGACATCACGGTAAAGAATCGCTATCCTTTGCCGTTGATGTCATTGGCCTTCGAGCTCTTGCAGGGGGCAACCATCTTTACGAAGTTGGACCTCCGCAGTGCTTATCACTTGGTTCGGATTAGGGAGGGGGACGAATGGAAGACCGCCTTTAACACCCATACGGGGCATTTTGAGTATTTGGTTATGCCCTTCGGGCTTTCTAACTCACCGGCGGTCTTTCAGGCACTCGTCAACGACGTGCTCAGAGACATGGTCGATCGGTTTGTTTTTGTTTACATCGACGACATCCTGATCTTCTCCCAGAACGAGTGCGAGCATGTCCAGCACGTCGGGGGAGTGCTCCAGCGGCTGCTGGAGAATCGTCTATTCGTCAAGTTGGAGAAGTGTGAGTTTCACGCACGGTCGGTTCCGTTCCTGGGGTTTATTCTCTCGCCTGAAGGTATCCGAATGGATCTCGCCAAGGTAAAGGCTGTTGCTGATTGGCCCACCCCAGATAGTCGTAGAGCGGTCCAGCGTTTTTTGGGGTTTGCCAATTTTTACAGGCGGTTCATTCGGAACTTTAGCCAGGTCGCCCTTCCTCTGACTGATCTCACCTCCACTAAGAAACGATTCTGTTGGTCAGCGCAGGCCCAAACTGCGTTTGAGACCTTAAAGAGTCGATTTATTTCGGCTCCTATTTTAACCACCCCTGACCCGTCTCGTCAGTTCATTGTGGAGGTGGATGCGTCCGAGGTGGGGGTTGGGGCAGTTTTGTCTCAGAGATCATCTTCAGACGAGAAAATACATCCCTGCGCTTTTCTTTCCCATCGTTTAACCCCCGCGGAACGGAACTACGACATCGGGAATAGGGAGTTACTAGCTGTCAAGCTGGCGCTGGAGGAGTGGCGCCACTGGTTAGAGGGAGCGGGGTTTCCGTTTATCGTTTGGACTGACCATAAGAATCTGGAGTATATCCGCACCGCCAAGAGAATAAATTCCAGGCAGGCTCGCTGGGCATTATTTTTTGGACGTTTCAGGTTTACCATTTCTTATCGCCCGGGCTCTAAGAAAAGTAAACCTGACGCGCTGTCGCGGATCTTTGAGGCTGAGCCTAGTCCCACCCTCCCCGTGGCTATTCTGCATCCCGAACGGGTTGTGGCGGCGGTCACCTGGGGGGTGGAGTCCAGGGTCCGCACGGCGCTACGCGACGCTTCTGTTCCTTCCTGGGGGACAGAGGGTCTGCTCTTTGTGCCCGAGTCAGTCCGAACTAGCGTCCTACAGTGGGGCCACTCTTCTAGCCTGGCTTGCCACCCTAGAGCGACTCGTACTTGTAGGTTAATCAAGCAGCGCTTTTGGTGGTCGTTCGTGGCACGGGATGCTCGACCGTTTGTGTCGGCCTGTCCGATTTGTGCTGCGGGTAAGGGCTCCAATCGACCCCCAGCAGGGCTACTCCAGCCATTGTCGGTCCCTTCGCGGCCCTGGTCACACATAGCGATGGACTTTGTTACTGGCTTGCCTCCGTCTAGTGGCAAGTCGGTAGTTCTCACTGTGGTGGGCGAATAAATTCCAGGCAGGCTCGCTGGGCATTATTTTTTGGACGTTTCAGGTTTACCATTTCTTATCGCCCGGGCTCTAAGAATGGTAAACCTGACGCGCTGTCGCGGATCTTTGAGGCTGAGGCTAGTCCCACCCTCCCCGTGGCTATTCTGCATCCCGAACGGGTTGTGGCAGCGGTCACCT
Source organism: Sinocyclocheilus rhinocerous (assembly GCF_001515625.1). NCBI lineage: Eukaryota > Metazoa > Chordata > Actinopteri > Cypriniformes > Cyprinidae > Sinocyclocheilus > Sinocyclocheilus rhinocerous. The sequence goes on from NW_015636262.1 coordinate 220,640, forward strand.
GGGGGGTGGAGTCCAAGTTCGCACAGCGCTACGCGACGCTTCTGTTCCTGCGGGATGCCCAGAGGGTCTGCTCTTTGTGCCCGAGTCAGTCCGAACTAGCGTCCTACAGTGGGGCCACTCTTCTAGCCTAGCTTGCCACCCTGGAGCGACTCGCACTTGTAGGTTAATCAAGCAACGGTTTTGGTGGCCGTCTGTGGCGCGGGATGCTCGACGGTTTGTGACGGCCTGTCCGATTTGTGCTGCGGGTAAGGGCTCCAATCGACCCCCAGCAGGGCTACTCCAGCCATTTTCGCATTCATGGCCTCCCGGTGAACGTGGTTTCTGACAGGGGTCCCCAGTTTGTGTCTAAGTTTTGGACAGAGTTCTGTCGACAGCTGGGAGCGACTGCGAGCCTATCCTCCGGATATCACCCGCAGACTAACGGTCAGGCCGAGCGTGCCAACCAGGATTTGGAGAGTGTTCTGCGCTGTGTGGTGTTTGCTGAACCGTCATCTTGGAGTTCCAGGTTAACCATGGTCGAGTACGCGCATAACTCCCTCCAGGTCTCGTCTACGGGTTTATCTCCCTTCCAGTGCTGTTTAGGCTACCAGCAACCATTATTCCCCTCTCAAGAATCCGATGCCGTTGTTCCTTCCGCGCATGCGTTTATTCAGAGATGCCTCCGTACATGGAGGATCGCCAGAGAAGCCCTCACTCGGACTGGCGAGAGGAACAAGGCGTCGGCGGACCGTCACCGTACTAAGCCCCCACTTTACGTGTGTGGTCAGAGAGTCTGGTTGTCTTCTAAGGACATTAACTTCAGACTGCCCTCACGTAAACTGGGACCAAAATTTGTTGGACCGTTTATTATTGCTAAGGGGCTCAGTCCGGTGTCGGTGCGACTCAAATTAACCCCGCAGTTTAAAAAGATCCACCCGATTTTCCATGTTTCCAAGATCTTTCGCTCCCCCCTTCAGCCCCTGACCTCCGCCCCTCTGCCTCACAGGCTCATCGAGGAGTCACCAGCCTATGCTGCATCAGTGTCTGACCCTCTGTTCTCCTGTGCTTAAGGACTCGTAGTACGGAGATCCGGCAGCTCGAGTGGTCCGCAGTGTCTGCCGGCCAGCTCTCGAATCTCTGCTCACCTGAGCAGCAATTAACTATTGTTTATGTTATTTTGTGTTTTGTGGCGAGAATAAAGAATCTCCTTTCTCACAACTCTGCATCTGAGTCCTCTATCTATCCTAGACCCTGACAATCAGGCATTACAGGCTCATGATGAAATGAATATGAGACCAATCGGACTAATCCCCGCAGATTAGAGTCAAGCAAAGGAGGGGTTTGGAAAAATGAATAGTTGAGCGAATCGTTTGGGAGTCGTTGAGCAAATAAAGTAAAAAATAATGCATATTATAAGACATTGGATGTGTTTTTTGACCTTGCATGCAAGTCAACCTGTTGTTGGGGACTCCCAAAACCAAAATATGAACTTTTCATAACCCATAACAGGGGCACTTTAACATATTGGCCTAAACAGAAAAACTGGATTTGGAAATCAGATAGAATTGTATACATATATGTTACAGAACAACAAAACTATCAAGATGAAACTGTAAAATGTGTTAATATGTATTTAGACCAACACAAACATTCATATGCCATCAGTGCGACAGATTTTTCTATCGCGCTGTGCAGGAAACCAGCAACCAATAAGATCTGTGCTGCTGTTGTTACATCAAACTGGTGCCGCTCACGAACAGACTATTTTTGCCTTGTGACAATGAATAGCAGAAGAAGAATCCATAACAGCGGAGATGGATACAGAGTAACTCTTTGGTGTTGTTTCATAAATACCATACACAAATCTGGACAGGATTGATTAAATATGTTAAACGGCTGTTTGAAAACACGTAAAACCCACATTTTTTCCCATTGGCTTTTAGATTACTGCAGAAAATAAGCTCTGTGACAACAAACGCTTCTTGTTTATCATGATGATCAAAAATGAAAACAACTTTTATTTATTTTGAAGCCTAAATACAATCACCAGAATTAAAAAAAGCTAAATGGTATGCTGTAAATGAACAACACCACAGTCACATGACTTCAACATTATCACCATTAGGCATCTGACAACTCCTTTAGTTTTTATTTAACAACATTTTTCCTGAAGGTTTGAGTTGTTTTAGACACTTGTTAGCAACCGCCTTTTCAAAACACAAAAAATAGAATAAAGAGTGAAAATATCTTGAGATTTCAGGCATTTAACCAAAAGCTCATTCACTTCAGGACAATGGCATTGGCTTTAGGACGTTTCTAGGTTTTGGCCTGCAAAAGTACATCATCCCTGCAGCGCTTTGTATCAAACCAATTTACTTCAAATGAGCAAAACAAATCCTGTTTTTGATTACATGAACCCTTAAATGTTTTATCATGTTGCATAACGCTAATGCATCTCTTGATGTAAAGATCAAGTGCAAAAAAAATCGTCAGAGACATGACGTACATGAAGTTAACATGCCGTTATGTGTAATGATCTCCTCTGACCGCGGACAGACATGCTGTAAGGTGCTCTCAGCGAGCAATTAAACCTCTCACACAATTAAAACCTCTGCGATGGTCCCTGCTGTGTGCGTTGTTAAACACCAGTGGGTTATTGTCTGTCTGACAAATGGAGTGGAACCAGAGACATTCCTCTTCTGTTCGATACGCCAGCTTGTGTTTGGCTGTTCCCGAGAACGTTGTTCTGTTATATTTGCACAAATCCAGAGCGGGCAGCCCATTTAGAGATGCTGTGCTGTGCCACGACTGTTCCCTTGATAGCAATTCAGCTTCCTCTGTAGCGCCGGATCCGAAGTGATTGGGTTCGGATGGCTTTATGTAACTCCTCTAAGCGGCTAATTTGCTAAAGAATTTGCTTTCTCTTGTTTTTGGGATGTTGAAGGTGTAAACGTTTGGCTCCTAGCCGACTTACTGAGGTTACTTTCTTGTTTTTATGTTAGAATAGTATCACATGAATAAACGTGCTGTTATTCTGAATATCAGCACGGCTGTAAATCAACCACATTAGCTACAGTAGCAGTCACATTAGTGGTCACATTTCTATTTAAATTGGAAAAAAAAAATTCTAAATATATTTCTAAGTGTATTTTAGGCACACACACACACACAAAACATTTCAAATTTTACCATAAATGCAAATGTGGATGGAATAGACTACTAGAGATCAAAACTAGATTTGTAAAAAAAAATTTTAATGTTTCATTTATATATATTAGAACATCCAATGATCTGGCAACCACCCATAAGCCCTAGCATCATAGCACTGAGATTAGTAAATAACCCCGTCTAGCAATGCTAATATGCAGCTAGTTTGCATTTATTTATTTTCTGTGGTATGAAATGTTGTTAGCCATCTTTATGACATTCCCTTGTGAGTCCTGACATGTTTATTTTTTTACTCTTAGACAGTGACGGCAATGAAAATGGATTTAACTTCACTTAACATGACTTGACTGCAGCAGAAATAAGTATAAGTAGCTTGTTTGCAATAATTTGTCCAGAAACTCCTCAGGGTGTGTTGTTAATTGGTCAGTGTGTTTTGAGTGTGCATTGACTTACTCAGGCCTGTGTGATGAGGATGTGGTGTGTGTTGGAGGTTTTGTGTTGATGTGTGACTAATGTTAATGGTTTTTTGAAGATGTTGAGCTCGTAAAATGGCTCCTGTCAGAGATAAAGATTTAGATGGTGCAAGCAATTTCCGTAATTCCTCAAATACAAGACCTTGAAGTGAGATGGGAACTGGGTGACCAGGTGTCTTTTTTTTTTTTTTTTGTGGCTCTGTTTTTGTGTTAGGCTGGAAATAGCCTTCTGTTTTTTATTGTGCGTTCAAAAAAAAAAAAAAACTCACCAGACACTAAAAGAAATAAAAGTCATTCTCATTCTGAAACAAATGTTTTCAACAAACTGAAATTTAATTCACATTATTTATGAGAAATAATTCAAAATAATTTACTCAGTAAGTTTCTAAAAATTGATACATCATCTTGTACAGGTAAGACCTTTTTTGTGTGTGTGTTTTTACTAACTTAGAGAAACATATTTTCTGAAAGTGATCCTATCTGAATGTTATTGTAGTGTTGGGACAGACACACAAAGTAGGCATATTTTCTACTGTTGTCTCTCACATGTACACACACACGCACACACACACAGATAAGACACTTACCGTCCGGCTCTGCCTCTATATCAACAACAATATTTCTTATGAACTCTGGGCTAGCAGCTCTTCATGAATTTTTATTAAGCAAAACTCTAAGCAGATTGATTTCACACAGGCGGCTATATTGCATTTTTATTTAATTCTTTTTTTCTTCTGATCTCACTCTCTCTCATTTCCCTGCCAGTCCTGGTAGATTTACCTCTCGGGATTTGTGGCACTGAATGGACTCATTGCGATCGTATTTGTGGTTGTGTGTTTGTGTGTGTGTGTGTATTTGTGCATGTAGTGATGTTGTTCAAGGGGTTTATAGAGGAGAGAAAAACTGTGAAAAAATCTTAATTTATCATTCAATTTTATATGAACGAGAAACCACACTGTCTTATACTTTAGGACCTGGAAATATTCATTGTGTCTGAATCAGTGGGTCTGTTTTGAGGGCTGGCTTTTGACAAAGATGAGGCAGTTTTTGACAGTAAAAATTATTCCAACACAATCTCTTATGGCTTACTGCTTTTATAAAAAGTTGCAAATATCCATGTGATAAAAACACCAATGTTCATTACATAAAAAAAATAAAAAAAATGTAATTAAATATTAAAAGGATCCAACATTTTTATAATGATTGCACATGCGCCTGGAATTGACTGCACTAATATGTGACACTAATATGTGTAAATATTTAGTTTTAAATGCAGGTCAGGTGAAGTATCAAAAAAAAAAAATATATATATATATATACTGGACTTGTGCTGACTGGACTTTTTATGGTCAGCAAGCAATGTAACAATTTAAAGATAATTTCAAGATGAATTAAATTGTGCAGAACTGTAATAAGTAACAGTGTATTAGTAATTACATCATACTGTTTTGCTTGGACATTTTCCCACTGCTCTTATAATTGAAGATGTGCATGTGCGATTGTATGTGCTACACTTAGAGAGGTGATAATGTTAAATAGTTAAATGACGTGTCCTGATTATGCACAATCCCGGTCTCTCCTGTGTGTGTGTGTGTGTGTGTGTTCATCTGAGCAGAATGAATAGCGATCAGTCGCAGACCTGCTGTGTGTAATGAGGTATCCCGCTGCTGCATGCTGTTTCACAGACCAGCAGCTCTGTGTTTGCACAGCGCTCTACTGCCCACCATCCTCCCCTTCATTCCTCACGCTTATACCCCTCTTTCCCCACAAACCTCAATCGCATTTGTGCTGCGCTTTCTATCAGTAGCGTTTCGTTTCGGTCTTAAAGCCTGCAGTGTGTAAATTCTGCACTACAAGTGGCAGCAAATGGCGAAAGTAATGATTGTTTCCAAACAGGTTTCCTAAACACTCTTAAGGCCCCAAACTCAAACTCACATCACAGGTCGAGCTAGAAGTTGACATGTCAGAATAATGCTATCTGTTAGCAGGCTTATTTACCTCATTTTTACCCAAACCAGATAAGCGTAACTCATAGAGTCACCTGTCAAGAAAAGTTCAGACTTTTCAGGTCAGAAATATTGTGGATGCACTGTACTTGCCAGGAATTTACACGATAGGCAGCAGTCATCGCGACAATTTTTCATCCCTCCACCTCCCCATCTCCTCCTCTATTTCTGTTATTCTCCCTCTATGTAGTAGCGCAATGGGGGATTGAACTCAGAGCTCAAGCTGAGCCTCGGGTTTGAGCCTCAGTCAAAGGCAGCAAGCCAAGTTTGTTTACCATTAACTGTTAAGGCTGGATGAGCAGGCGAACTCGTGATATTACTGTAGTCAGAAATTTACTGTGAAATCAAGGCATGCAGGAACATTTTCTTACAAATGATCGTGAATCAGTGCTAACATGACTGTAATTTTCTGCTGTTGTTTGTATCTCACAGTTCTGAGTTTATATCTCACATTTTCACAATCTAGTTTATATATAAAAATCTGAATTACCGTATTGTCCCGAATATAAGACGATGTTTTTTTCTTGGAAATACATCTGAAAAAACACGGTCGTCTTATATTCGGGCCAATACGGTATGTAGGGATGTAGCGATATCAAAATCTCACGATACGATAATATCACGATATGAAGTCCACGATACAATATATTTTGCGATATTTTAAAAAAAAAAGACAAATGAAGATTTGGAAAAAAAGAGAGAGTTTTGTAAATTTTAAAGTTAAATAATTTTATCTAATGCACTTTGAGAGTTCAAAATTGAGTGCTCCAACCCATGTTCTTAACTAAGAAACTTAAGTCAGAATAAAATCAGTGAATTGACTTGCACCTGAACTTTAAAGGAGACTCCGCCCTCTTTTTTATTTGAAATACTGTCTCAGTCTAAATTACATTCACACTGGTGTTTTAGGAAGCCAAACAAATTAGAATATAATAATAATAATAATAACAACAACAACAGTGACAGTATATTGTAAAACAATTGCACTGTAAAATAAATTAAAATTAATATTTCATAGTTATATTATTTTTTGCTTTACACTACAGTAGGGAAATTACAGTATTTATTATTACTACTTATTATTACTATTTTATTATTACTTACTAATTATTATTTTTATTTTATAATCCTGTGGTGGAAACAAACTTTAATACAAATGTCATTTTTGTGAAAAACAGCAACAGTCATGCTGAACTGATTATATTTGATCTCGCATCTCAACTGGTTGTAGTCAGCTTCTCCAACGAAAACAAGAAGGAAATGGTAATTAGTTTGTTTTCAATGGTAAATTAACAGGGATCTCCCATGCTGTGGCTCCTGGAGTGTCCTGCAATCCAGCAGGGTCAGTGTGTGTGTTAGTGTGTGTTTGTGTCCATTTGCTGAATGCAGTTCTGCAGGTGTGTGATCCGGCGCACTCAGCATCTAAACCCTACAGAAACATAAGCTTATTTTTGGACAAATCCTGTATGTGTCAGCTTGCGAAAACAACCGTAATGTGATTTCTATGTGCTTCCTCTGATCTCTGATATTCCAGTAGGCCATAATATGATTGTTTATTCTACACAGTATCATTTACTGTAAATTCAGCTGTTTAGTTGTATTTCCATCCCTCTGTGTCAGTTTTGAGAGACTGAGAGAGATACATAAAGCATTTGTGGCATAATGTCGATTCCCACAGAAAACAATTTTGACTCATCTCTCAGTAAAACAAAACAAAGCTGTTTATAGCAATGCATTAAACATTGATTTGTGTATCCACAATTTAAATAACAAGTGTCCGCAAAAAAATCTCTTGGTTTCATAAGGTTTGGATTTTTTGAGACATTTTTAAGCAAAAAGACTGTGCATATTATTTATATGAAGAAACAACTATTTTACTCAGACATTTTTAACCATATGCACCCTGAAGATACAAAATTAATTATAAGCCTAATTCATAAATAAATAAAAAAAATTCTAAAATACATGCATAAAAGTGATATAGATGTGTATGGGTTGCACTTTTTATTTATTTATTTAATAAATTAATAGATCCACACATACTGAGCATCATATCCCTGACTAGGGTAGAATTAGTTCATTTAAATGATGCTTTACAGTTACTCTCCTCTTAAAAAATCCTTATGCATATTGCGCATCAGGTTTATTGACTGGTCATGTCATTGAAGCTGAAAGATTGGACATGACTTTACACAGACAAGTGATTCTTTGTAAATTTTAACGATAATTTTACAATCCGTCTCTGTGTACGTCCATATAGGCTAATCTCTTTCCTGTAACCTCAATTTCAAAGTCAAAAGATTTTCTGTGCTAATGGACATCATGCCACAAATGCCATCGATGGAGCTTAACTTGTATCGAACTGGAACGTTGTTTAATGCACCTATAAATGCGCCTTCTGTTCCGTTGCGCCGTGCTCCATCTAGCTGTTTCTGAACGCAAGAATGGCCTCCTGCAGTGCTGTGGCGTTCTGTCAGCGCGCAATCATTTATCTGGCTTGATTAGGACGCCCTGCCATGCGACCATTTGATATCGGAACAGGAGTCGTGTGAGGAGCGGGGTGGATCCCAGATGAGGCCGCAGACAAACTGGAGCAGCTTTGATGCACCTGAACCGCACGATTGTAAATCATTATCTGTCTGAATAACGCGGTTGAATGTGGGTATATGGTTGTTTTGATGAACCCGATCTCTCGGGTAGAAGTTTATACCTGCTTTCTTGCGTTCCCGTTGTACTCGCTCTCTCTCATGCACATATATATTATGCCCCAAATCTTTCCCTCTAGGTATATAAAGCCGCATACGCTTTGCCCAGCCCCCCTCCACTAGAAAACAGTCATTATTATTGAAGCCTGCAGGCGAAGCGCACTAAAAAGGTGGCAGAAATTCACCATGCCGCTATGGAAATGAGGCCTCTCTCATAACGTTAGTCACCAATATTTCTGTTTTCCTTCCAAAGAGAGGGAAGAAAAGATCCGAGAGGGGGGAAAAGAGAGAAAGAAAGGAGAAAATGTGGGACAATCATTGTTCCTCCTCCTGGGTTTTATGAGCAATTAATTAATTATGAATGAATGAGTGACTTACAGGAAGGCAGGACGGAGGTTTTACCGGTGTTAACATAATTACAATCCCCGCTCAGTCCAGATAGCGACAAAGACCGTTTTCTTTTGCGCCTTTTATCGCCTTTCATTTTGAAATGAAAGCAGATAAAGCTTTATAATGCATTAATTTGTCATTGATTTGCTGGAGACTCGGTGTAATTACTCTGTCAAAAGTGCCTGCCCCTCTCTATATGAATGCTACATATAGAAACAGATATAGGCTAAAACGTTTGCTTTATTACATATTTTTCTATTTCATAATTTTCTATTTCTTTTTCTTTTTTTTTGTGAAACTGGGGGGATCAAAGGAACAGAAAAAAAAATGGCAAAAAACCCCACAAAACATATAGCCCTCAATTACAGGCATGACGTCACTGCAGAGGCCTGAATCGAGGTGCTCCCCCTTGAGACTACAGGTGATGCTTGGAATGAGAAGATATGAATATACATGAACGAGCCATGTGAACACTGCAGGAGCTTCCCCTTTAATGCATGTATCAATCAATATCTGTTAAGCATTGAGATGCAATTAGAATGATACGGAGTAGGATGAAAATGTTTCTTCAAGACCTGTGTGCTGTGGCTGACTGTGGTATTGAACTAGTCTTCTGGACTGATCTGCCATGTCTTTCCCTTTGTTCTGAGCCATGGATCACTAGTGTAGGCCTAGTATAATAAGGCTGGTTTTACGGTTTAGATAACCCCAACCGAAGGGTGAGATGCAACCCAACAGCCAAAGGCGTCCACTGGAATGTGTACAACGATCAAAGAACTTGATTGTAACTGAAGTGTTATGCAATAAGTACATGGAGTGTACAACAGTAAGTACATGTTGTTAATTAATATTAATCAGTACTTAAATGTATAATCACACTGTAAGGACACCTTAAAATAAAGTGTAACCAAATATGTTTTTAAAGTATGCTAAATGTACTTTTTTCTTAACAAGACATACATTCTACACTATGCAATAGTCTTTTATAAGTAACAGACCTTGCTGTAAATCTTTCCCCGACACAGCTTTCAAATTGCATTTGTGCATGTGCATATTCAAACCTGACATGCCAGTAAGCTTTGCACCAGATTTCTTGTGAAAGACACCAAATTGGTTCATTGGTGACAGGTGTGAATGTGCAGACGCGTGAATTACTTATTAGAATACTGTGTTAGGCCACACCTTCTCATGAATAATAATGAGAGTCACTTAGAGAACAGTGTTGTGGCGAAATATAATACATTCCTATGATGTATTCAACTCTTTTTCCTGCACTAATATCAGACAAAATGGACAAACCGGTAAATGATCCAGTTGGAGACCCAATGGGAAATAAAAGAAAACCCTTTTATTCAAGTTCAAGTTCCAAAACATCATAAGGCTATTGACATTTCTGCAATTGCTTTAGTTTATCAGAATAGGAACCTTTATAGTAAAAAGCCCTACAGCACAATACGTGTGAGTGTATGTGTGGTCATGAGAAAAACACAACACATGCACACACAGAAACCACACACACATTTAAGGGACATGGTTCAATCAAGGTCAGTCCATAAAGGGATTAGGGGTCAAGTATTCAGTCCCTATATAGCTATTGTGTGATCAATACAAGTGCATTTCCAATACTAGAGGAGAGAGCAGGTTCAAAGTGTGCTAATAGTATTCTCTTTATTACAAGACCTCATTATTTTACCATGAACGTAAAGATTGAAGATGGATGAAGAGTCACTATGATGTATGTCTCTTCTGATTGTTTGGTTACATGGTCTTGAAGCTAAAAATCAGATTTAGTTTAACACTTTAAAAATGGTAACACTTTATTTTAAGGAATACATCTGACTTTTAACTAGTTGCTTATTAGCATGCATATTGGCTGTTTATTAGTATATATTAGTTAAAGCACATATTAATGCCTTATTCTGCATGACCATATTCTAGATCCCTTGAGCCACCTCATATCTAAACTTAACAACTGCCTTACTAGCTATTAATAAGCAGTAAATTAGGAGTTTGAGGCAAAAGTTGCTGTTAATATTTGGTTAATAGTGAGAATTGGACCTGAAAATAAAGTGTGACTGTAAAAATCAACCTGGTCTCATAAAAATGCGTACCTCTGGGTACTTTTCTGCAACACCGTTTGTACGTACTGTGGCGAGTATCCCGGCTCCAGATCAGCGTCGCCCTGGAAACGCCGCTGCCACACTGATCACAGAAGCACAACACCTGTGCGGGATGAGTGGCGCACCTGGAGCTCGTTCCCGCTGGCCATAAAATCCAGGAGCAGAGAC